>NC_056452.1:30965620-31013120 GCF_018296145.1 Oncorhynchus tshawytscha | reverse complement strand
CATAATAACCCCCATAATAACTGCCATAGTAACCCCCATAATAACTGCCATAATAACTACCATAATAACCCCCATAATAACCGCCATAATAACTACCGTAATAACCCCCATAATAACTGCCATAATAACTACCATAATAGCCCCCATAATAACTGTCATAATAACTGCCATAATAGCCCCCATAATAACTGCCACAATAACTACCACAATAACCCCCATTATAACTGCAATAATAACTACCATAATAACCCCCATAATAACGGGCATAATAACTACCATAATATCCCCCATAATAACGGCCATAATAACTACCATAATAACCCCCATAATAACTGCCATAATAACTACCATAATAACCCTCATAATAACTGCCATAATAACCCTTACAATAACTACCATAATAACTACCATAATAACCCCCATAATTACCCTCATAATAACTACCATAATAACTACCATAATAACCCCCATAGTAACGCTCATAACAACTACCATAACATCCCCCATAATAACCCCCATAATAGCTACCACAATAACTCCCATAATAGCTACCATAATAACCCTCACAATAACCCTCATAATAACCCCCATAATAACTACCATAATAACCCCCATAATAACTGCCATAATAACTACCATAATAACCACCATAATAACTGCCATAATAACCCCCATAATAACCGCCATAATAACTACCATAATAACCCCCATAATAACTGCCATAATAACTACCATAATAACCCCCATGATAACCGCCATAATAACTACCATAATAACCCCCATAATAACTACCATAATAACCCCCGTAATAACTGCCATAATAACTACCATAATAACCCCCATAATAACTGCCATAATAACTACCATAATAGCCCCCATAATAACTGTCATAATAACTGCCATAATAACCCCCATAATAACTGCCACAATAACTACCACAATAACCCCCATTATAACTGCAATAATAACTACCATAATAACCCCCATAATAACGGGCATAATAACTACCATAATATCCCCCATAATAACCCTCATAATAACTGCCATAATAACCCTTACAATAACTACCATAATAACTACCATAATAACCCCCATAATTACCCTCATAATAACTACCATAATAACTACCATAATAACCCCCATAGTAACGCTCATAACAACTACCATAACATCCCCCATAATAACCCCCATAATAGCTACCACAATAACTCCCATAATAGCTGCCATAACAACTACCATAATAACCCTCATAATAACCCCCATAATAGCTACCATAATAACCCTCATAAAAACTGCCATAATAACTACCATAATAACCCTCATAATAACTACCGTAATAACAACCGTAATAACCCTCATAATAACTACCACAATACCCCCCCATAATAACCCCATAATAACTGCCATAATAACACCCATAATAACCCCCATAATGGCCCTTATAATAACCCTCATAATAACTGCCATAATAACCCCCATAGTAACGCTCATAACAACTACCATAACATCCCCCATAATAACCCTCATAATAACCCCCATAAAGCTACCACAACAACCCCCATAATAGCTACCATAATAACCCTCACAATAACCCCCATAATAACCCCCATAATAGCTACCATAATAACCCTCATAAAAACTGCCATAATAACCACCGTAATAACCCACATAATAACTACCATAATAACCCCCCACAATAACCGCCATAATAACTACCATAATAACCCCCATAATAACTGCCAGAATAGCCTCCCATAATAACTCCCATAATAACCCCCCATAATAACCACCATAATAACTACCATAATAACTGCCATAATAACCCTCATAATAACTACCATAATAAACCTCATAATAACTGCCATAATAACTACCATATTATCTACCATCATAACTGCCCCTCTCCCCTCAACACCCCCAAAACCCTTCTACTCCTCTACCCTCAACACCCCCAAACCCTTCTCCCCCTCTACCCTCTACCCTCCACACCCCCAAAACCCTTCTCCCCCTCTACCCTCTACCCTCCACACCCTCCACACCCCCAAAACCCTTCTCCCCCTATCCTCTCCCCTCCACACCCCCAAACCCTTCTCCCCCTCTCCTCTCCCCTCCACACCCCCAAACCCTTCTCCCCCTCTACCCTCTCCCCTCCACACCCCCAAACCCTTCTCCCCCGTAATGATATTTGACAATGACCTGTATTTTGTCTGTCAGGATGAATGTTGTCTTTAGTGTCCAAACCAGTGCTGTAAGAGGGAGGAACCCCTTTAGGGGCTGTATCACACAGCCCTTTTTTTAAGTGTGGTGTAATGTGGAGCAATAGGTATCCTTACACTGGGTTTGAAGACCACGTGACAGGATTAACCTCTCTGTCATAGCCAGAAGGGGTATATCATACAACTCTGTACGCTACAGCCATACTGTGTATAGGTGTTGTTATTTTCTATAGGGCTGCTGGGTGTAGCCAACTAAAACCTGACAGAAACTAACCTGTCAGAGGAGAAAAAGTCTTGTACTTTACATAGTCTATACATACATCTGTTACCAGCTAGCTAGTGGGTTTAAATAGTCTATACATCTGTTACCAGCTAGCTAGTGGGTTTAAATAGTCTATACATCTATTACCAGCTAGCTAGTGGGTTTAAATAGTCTATATGTACATATGTTACCAGCTAGCTAGTGGGTTTGAATAGTCTATACATCTGTTACCAGCTAGCTAGTGGGTTTAAATAGTCTATACATCTATTACCAGCTAGCTAGTGGGTTTAAATAGTCTATATGTACATATGTTACCAGCTAGCTAGTGGGTTTGAATAGTCTATACATCTATTACCAGCTAGCTAGTGGGTTTAAATAGTCTATATGTACATATGTTACCAGCTAGCTAGTGGGTTTAAATAGTCTATACATCTGTTACCAGCTAGCTAGTGGGTTTGAATAGTCTATACATCTATTACCAGCTAGCTAGTGAGTTTGAATAGTCTATACATCTATTACCAGCTAGCTAGTGGGTTTAAATAGTCTATATGTACATATGTTACCAGCTAGCTAGTGAGTTTACATAGTCTATACATCTGTTACCAGCTAGCTAGTGAGTTTACATAGTCTATACATCTGTTACCAGCTAGCTAGTGGGTTTACATAGTCTATACATCTATTAAAAGCTAGCTAGTGGGTTTACAAAGGCAGATGTGAAATAGCCCTTACCCTCACAATTTATCTTCTATTCTTATCAGCGTGTAATGAAGTAAGCTCACAGGGCCTTAACGCTATATGAAACAAGAGATCAATAGCCCATCCCTTAACTACATGAAACAAGAGATCAATAGCCTATCCTCTAGCTACATGAAACAAGAGATCAATAGCCTATCCTTCAGCTACATGAAACAAGAGATCAATAGCCTATCCCTTAGCTACATGAAACAAGAGATCAATAGCCTATCCTCTAGCTACATGAAACAAGAGATCAATAGCCTATCCTTCAGCTACATGAAACAAGAGATCAATAGCCTATCCCTTAGCTACATGAAACAAGAGATCAATAGCCTATCCTCTAGCTACATGAAACAAGAGATCAATAGCCTATCCTTCAGCTACATGAAACAAGAGATCAATAGCCTATCCTTCAGCTACATGAAACAAGAGATCAATAGCCTATCCTTCAGCTACATGAAACAAGAGATCAATAGCCTATCCTTCAGCTACATGAAACAAGAGATTAATAGCCTATCCTTCAGCTACATGAAACAAGAGATCAATAGCCTATCCTCTAGCTACATGAAACAAAAGCACTTTGGTCAACTGATAGTTTCACATTTCAGCTATTTCCTTCAGGTTGAAGTAATTTGTTTCTCTGACAGCCCTCCTGCCATCTCCCTTCACCCAGACCTCCCTCTCCCTTCACCCAGACCTCCCTCTCCCTTCACCCAGACCTCCCTCTCCCTCCACCCAGACCTCCCTCTCCCTTCACCCAGACCTCCCTCTCCCTTCACCCAGACCTCCCTCTCCCTCCACCCAGACCTCCCTCTCCCTTCACCCAGACCTCCCTCTCCCTTCACCCAGACCTCCCTTCCCCTTCACCCGGACCTCCCTCTCCTTTCACCCAGACCTCCCTCTCCCTTCACCCAGACCTCCCTCTCCCTCCACCCAGACCTCCCTCTCCCTCCACCCAGACCTCCCTCTCCCTTCACCCAGACCTCCCTCTCCCTTCACCCAGACCTCCCTCTCCCTCCACCCAGCCCTTCCTCTCCCTCTCCTTCCACCCAGCCCTCCCTCTCCCTCCCTCCACCCAGCCCTTCCTCTCCCTTTCCCTTCACCCAGTCCTCCCTCTCATCTCCCTTCACCCAGTCCTCCCTCTCCCTCTCCTTCCACCCAGCCCTCCCTCTCCCTCCCTCCACCCAGCCCTTCCTCTCCCTTCACCCAGTCCTCCCTCTCCCTCTCCTTCCACCCAGCCCTCCCTCTCCCTCCCTCCACCCAGCCCTTCCTCTCCAGAAAACTGTGTTAATCTGTTAGAGTACTGTGTTAATCTGTTAGAGAACTGTATTAATCTGTTAGAGAACTGTGTTAATCTGTTAGAGAACTGTGTTAATCTGTTAGAGAACTGTGTTAAATCTGTTAGAGAACTGTGTTAATCTGTTAGAGAACTGTGTTAATCTGTTAGGCGGCTTTGATAAATTGCAGGGTGGAATGTGTTTTAAGTGGCGACAGCGTTTGTGGATGAGGCGTGGAGGCTAGACTATAGGGCTCTGCTGAGTGATGAAACCCTTTTACTCCAAACCTCAACCTCTCTCACTCTGGCCCAGAGCCAGATTCAGCTGCCAGCCTCCTGCTACAGTGGTGGGTCCCCTTGTCTCTCCCCTGTTGCTCCAAGGGCGGTGGGACCTCAGTCCCCCCCCCAGCTGTGGAGCCTCCTGCCTGGGAAAGGAGCCCATTCCTCAGCCCCCGTCCCCTCAACCAAAAGCTCCCGGCCCTCATGACAGCCCTTAGACTTTGGAGGGTTCTTTTAGTGCCACACTCATCAGCGTGTAGTGTGTGTCTTTTGCCCTCTCCAAGGTGAGGAGAACCATCACTCAGCACAGCTCCCCTCCAAGGTAACATCTCAGCTTCAGTCCTGTGTCCTATCACTCAGCACAGCTTCCTGTCTCAGCCTCAGTCCTGTGTCCTATCACTCAGCACAGCTTCCTGTCTCAGCTTCAGTCCTGTGTCCTATCACTCAGCACAGCTTCCTGTCTCAGCCTCAGTCCTGTGTCCTATCACTCAGCACAGCTTCCTGTCTCAGCCTCAGTCCTGTGTCCTATCACTCAGCACAGCTTCCTGTCTCAGCCTCAGTCCTGTGTCCTATCACTCAGCACAGCTTCCTGTCTCAGCTTCAGTCCTGTGTCCTATCACCCAGCACAGCTTCCTGTCTCAGCCTCAGTCCTGTGTCCTATCACTCAACACAGCTCCTGTAGAAAGATGCAGTAGGCCCCCACTCACTCAAACGGCATAGTGGGTAACTCTAACACTAACTCTCTCTCTCTCTCTTAATTTCTATTGTTTATTTCACTTTTGAATATTATCTACCTCACTTGCTTTGGCAATGTTAACACATGTTTCCCATGCCAATAAAGCCCCTTGAATTGAATTGAATTGAATTGAGTTAGAGACAGACAGAGAGACAGAGAGACAGAGAGAGGAAGTTAGAGACAGAGAGAGAGCAAACTAGAATGCTATTTGGCCCTACCCAGAGAGTACACAGCGGCAGAATACCTGACCACTGTGACTGACCCAAAATTAAGGAAAGCTTTGACTATGTACAGACTCGGTGAGCATAGCCTTGCTATTGAGAAAGGCCGCCGTAGGCAGACATGGCTCTCAAGAGAAGACAGGCTATGTGCTCACTGCCCGCAAAATGAGGTGGAAACTGAGCTGCACTTCCTAACCTCCTGCCCAATGTATGACCATATTAGAGACATATTTCCCTCAGATTACACAGATCCACAAAGAATTCGAAAACAAATCCAATTTTGAAAAACTCCCATATCTACTGGGTGAAATTCCACAGTGTGCCATCATAACAGCAAGATTTGTGACCTGTTGCCACGAGAAAAGGGCAACCAGTGAAGAACACACACCATTGTAAATACAACCCATATTTATGCTTATTTATTTTATCTTGTGTACTTTAACCATTTGTACATTGTTAAAACACTGTATATATATATATATATATATATGGCATTTGTAATGTCTTTATTGTTTTGAAACTTCTGTATGTGTAATGTTTACTGTTAATTTTTATTGTTTATTTCACTTTATATATTATCTACCTCACTTGCTTTGGCAATGTTAACACATGTTTCCCATGCCAATAAAGCCCTTGAATTGAATTGAATTGAATTGACAGGGAGCAGAGAGAGAGAGAGAGACAGGGAGAGAGGGAGATAGGCACCCGGTGCTGGGCGCTTTAGACCTGTGTGTGTCAAATGGCAGCCTATTCCTTACACCCTATTTCTCTATTGGCTCTGGTCAACAGTAGTGCACTATAAAGGAAATAGGGTGCCATTTGGGACATAGTGGTAGTGACAGGGAGTGGTGCCTACGAAGGCTTGGCAGACTGCCCTGGTGAACCACAACATGAGCATGTTCAATCGCCAGACAGACCAGAATAATTCCCACATAATCGGAATTTATACAGTCACTTGAGTGGGGCCATAACATGCTGACAGGGTTTCGGTGTTTTGGATAGAGTGCCCGGGGTCTTAGTGAAGGCAGGAAGAGGAAGATAATGTGGGTATTGCAGACTGAAGACAGAGAGAGAGAGAGAGAGAGAGAGAATGACACAGAGAGAGAATGACACAGAGAGAGAGAGAGACAGAGAGAGAGAGAGAGAGAGAGAGAGAGAGAGAGAGAGAGAGACAGAGAGAGAGACAGAGAGAGACAGACAGACAGAGAGACAGACAGAGAGAGACAGAGAGAGACAGAGACATTGGACAAGTCCCTCAGCCTTGGACAGATGAACACTTGGTGTGAAGTTGGCCTTTAAATCGTGTTATCTGTTGCAGACGTGTGAGGCCCTCTGTGCTCTAAGAGACCCTGAGTTTTAATGGTTGGTTGGAGTGGCCTTGCTTCTTCTTCTGAAGCGGTTCCAGGACTGACACACTTGGCAGTGTGTTGTAGGATACCATCAAATCAAAGTTTATTGGTCGCGTACACAGATTTTCAATGTCATAGTAGTGAATATATATATTTATATACATTTGTAAAGTATTCAGACCCCCTTCCCTTTTTTGTTACATTACATTCTAAAACGGATTAAATACATTTTTTCCACATCAATCTTCACACAATACCCAGTAATGACATCACAATACCCCATAATGACATCACAATACCCCATAATGACATCACAATACCCCATAATGACATCACAATACCTCATAATGACATCACAATACCCCATAATGACATCACAATACCCCATAATGACAAAGCAAAACAGGTTTTTACATTTTTTAAACTATTATTTTTTTAAACTATTATTATAAAATAAAAAACTGAAATAATTGATTTACTTAAGTGTTCACACCGTTTTGCTTTGAGACACGACATTGAGCTCAGGTGCATCCTGTTTCCATTGATCATCCTTGACATGTTTTTCTCCAGCTTGATTGGAATCCACCTGTGGTACATTCAATTGATTGGACATGATTTTCGAAAGGCACACACCTGTCTATTTAAGGGTCCCACAGTTGACAGTGCATATCAGAGCACAAACCAAGCCATTAAGTTGAAGGTATTGTCCGTAGAGCTGCACGACAGGATTGTGTCGAGGCACATATCTGGGGAAGGGTACCAAAAATATCTGCAACATTGAAGTTTGGAACCACCAAGACTCTTCCTAGAGCTGGCTGCCCGGCCAAACTGGTTAATCGGGGAAGAAGGGCCTTAGTCAGGCAGGTGACCAAGAAACCCAATGGTCACTCTGACAGAGCTCCAGAGTTCCTCTGTGGAGGTGGGAGAACCTTCCAGAAATTTGAACAAAAATTATGAGCATAGGGTGTTTTTGCCACGGAAAAAGACAGGGAACCTACATTTTCAGATATTTTATTTATTTATTTTGCGTTTCTAATTTAGCAAGTTAAAACGCACTGTTAGCTAATGTTAGCTGGTTCGCTAGCTGACGTAACATGTATGAGCTGTGTAGTAATGTAGTAATGTTATTAGTATCTCAGAAAGCCATTTTGTATCGCTAGTTACAGCCTAGCTGTTCAGGGAAGCTAGAAACCATTATACACAGGCAGTTAGAAAAGCCAAAGCTAGCTTTTTCAAACAGAAATTTGCATCCTGTAGTACTAACTCAAAAAAGTTGTAAAGTCCATGGAGAATAAGAACACCTCCTCCCAGCTGCCCACTGCACTGAAGATAGAAAACACTGTCACCACTGATAAATCCACCATAATTGAGAATTTCAATAAGCATTTTTCTACGGCTGGTCATGCTTTCCACCTGGCTACTCCTACCCCTGTCAACAGCACTGCACCCCCCACAGCAACTCGCCCAAAGCTTCCCCATTTCTCCTTCTCCCAAATCCGTTCAGCTGATGTTCTGAAAAAGCTGCAAAATCTGGACCCCTCCAAATCAGCCGGGCTATACAATCTGGACCCTTTCTTTCTAAAATGATCTGCCGAAATTGTTGCCACCCCTATTACTAGCCTGTTCAACCTCTCTTTCTTGTCGTCTGAGATTCCCAAAGATTGGAAAGCAGCTGCGGTCATCCCCCTCTTCAAAGGGGGGGACACTCTTGACCCAAACTGCTACAGACCTATATCTATCCTACCATGCCTTTCTAAGGTCTTCGAAAGCCAAGTCAACAAACAGATTACCGACCATTTCGAATCTCACCATACCTTCTCTGCTATGCAATCTGGTTTCAGAGCTGGTCATGGGTGCACCTCAGCCACGCTCAAGGTCCTAAACGATATCTTAACCGCCATTGATAAGAAACATTACTGAAACATTACTGTGCAGCCGTATTCATTGATCTGGCCAAGGCTTTCGACTCTGTCAATCACCACATCCTCATCGGCAGACTCGACAGCCTTGGTTTCTCAAATGATTGCCTCGCCTGGTTCACCAACTACTTCTCTGATAGAGTTCAGTGTGTCAAATCGGAGGGTCTGCTGTCCAAACCTCTGGCAGTCTCTATGGGGGTGCCACAGGGTTCAATTCTTGGACCGACTCTCTTCTCTGTATACATCAATGAGGTCGCTCTTGCTGCTGGTGAGTCTCTGATCCACCTCTACGCAGACGACACCATTCAGTATACTTCTGGCCCTTCTTTGGACACTGTGTTAACAACCCTCCAGGCAAGCTTCAATGCCATACAACTCTCCTTCCATGGCCTCCAATTGCTCTTAAATACAAGTAAAACTAAATGCATGCTCTTCAACCGATCGCTACCTGCACCTGCCCGCCTGTCCAACATCACTACTCTGGACGGCTCTGACTTAGACAGCTACAAATACCTAGGTGTCTGGTTAGACTGTAAACTCTCCTTCCAGACCCATATCAAACATCTCCAATCCAAAGTTAACCTCTTGAGCTTATGGCTCAATACTGCCCCCGTTGGAGGAAGTGCGTGCCCATAGTAAACTGAAAATATTTTTTTCCAAAATTGCTAATATATGCATATAATAATAATTATTGAATAGAAAACACTCTAAAGTTTCTAAAACCGTTTAAATTATGTCTGTATGTAAAGCAGAACTCTCAGGGCAGCCTTTCTCCCAAACTCTCTCTTGTCAAGAGAAAAGTTGGGTCAACTTTGACGTCATCGCCCCCACCCTTCCCAGGCAGCTACCGATCTGGGAACAGTATGTATTTGTTCAGCGCGATGTCTGCTTTCAATTGGCACGTTCATTGTTTGAATTTCGCGCTCCCTCATCCTTTGGCGGGCGAAAATGCCCGGTTCACTCTCACATACATGCACTCTATTGCGCGCGGCCGATTTGGGGAACGTTCTTTTCCAATAGACACCAGTTGAAGCCGGTTCGTTTGTTCGCGATGATCATTGTTTTACATGATAAAAACATCATTTTGCTCGATTCTGCACTTAGTTTGACCAGTTTAGTCAACATATAATATGTAATTTTGAAGTTTGATTGCGCAAGAGTGCGGGACCAGAAGGAGCAGAAGTTATTTTGGGTGCATTTCAGCTGAAGCTGTTAGCATATGCTAATACAAAGACGCACAACTTGAAACCAAACGATGTATTGGGTAAGTATGACTCCTTCTACGTCTTCTGATCGAAGAACATCAAAGGTAAGGGAATATTTATGTGGTTATTTTGGGTTTCTGTGGACTCCAAACGTAGAGGAGACACTGCTAATATCTGAGCGCCGACTCATAGCATAGACTAGTGAACGAATTCTGTAACGTTAAAAATAAATGTAACACAGCGGTTGTATTAAGAAGAAGTGTATCTTTGTAACTATATGTAGAACATGTATATTTAGTCATGTTTATTGCTTGTTATCTGACGTTATCTGTCCGAGCTATCATAATTTCTCCGGACATTTTGAGTAGCATTTTTGAAATGTCGTCATTGTAAACAGAGATTTATGGATATTAATGGCATATTATTGAAAAAAAAAAAAAATGTACTGTGTAACATGTAATATTACTGTCATCTGATGAAGATTTTCAAAAGGTTAGTGAATTATTTATTTTTTAATCCTACTTTTAAATTTTATATTTTCTGGGACAAAATGGCCGCCGCTTGCATTTTGTTTCGGTGGTGGTCTAATATAAATGTGTGCTATGTTTTCGCCGTAAAACATTTTAGAAATCTGACTTGCTGGGTAGATGAACAAGGTGTTTATCTTTCATTTGAGCTATTGGACTTGTGTAGGTGTGGAGGTTAAATATGTCTAAGAATATTTTTTCACATTTTGCGTTATGCTAATGAGCTTGAGCCGTAGTCACGATCCCGGATCCGGGATGGGTAGCATCAAGAGGTTAAATCTAGAATTGGCTTCCTATTTCGCAACAAAGCATCCTTCACTCATGCTGCCAAACATACCCTTGTAAAACTGACCATCCTACCAATCCTCGAGTTTGGCGATGTCATTTACAAAATAGCCTCCAATACCCTACTCAACCAATTGGATGCAGTCTATCACAGTGCAATCCGTTTTGTCACCAAAGCCCCATATACTACCCACCATTATATAACATTATTGTAACGGTTCTCTTGTGGTGAAGGAGAGTCGGACCAAAATGCAGCGTGTAGATTGCGATCCATGTTTAATAAACAAACGACGATTAACAAACAAACGTAACACGAATCAATTATAAACACTACAAAACAAAGAACGTAATGAACGTAACGAAAACCGAAACAGCCTATATTTGTGTAAACTAACACAGAGACAGGAACAAGGACACTAAGGACAATCACCCACGAAACACTCAAAGAATATGGCTGCCTAAATATGGTTCCCAATCAGAGACAACGATAAACACCTGCCTCTGATTGAGAACCACTTCAGACAGCCATAGACTTAACTAGAACACCCCACTAAGCTACAATCCCAATACATATACACCACATACAAAAACCCATGCCACACCCTGGCCTGACCAAATAAATGAAGATAAACACAAAATACTTCGACCAGGGCGTGACACCTGTACGCTCTCGTTGGCTGGCCCTCGCTTCATACTCGTCGCCAAACCCACTGACTCCATGTCATCTACAAGACCCTGCTAGGTAAAGTCCCCCCTTATCTCAGCTCGCTGGTCACCATAGCATCTCCCATCTTTAGCACACGTTCCAGCAGGTATATCTCTCTAGTCACCCCCAAAACCAATTCTTTCTTTGGCCGCCTCTCATTCCAGTTCTCTGCTACCAATGACTGGAACGAACTACAAAAAATCTCTGAAACTGGAAACACTTATCTCCTTCACTAGCTTTAAGCACCAACTGTCAGAGCAGCTCACAGATTACTGCACCTGTACATAGCCCACCTATAATTTAGCCCAAACAACTACCTCTTTCCCTACTGTATTTAATTAATTAATTAATTTTGCTCCTTTGCACCCCATTATTTTTATTTCTACTTTGCACATTCTTCCATTGCAAATCTACCATTCCAGTGTTTTACTCGCTATATTGTATTTACTTTGCCACCATGGCCTTTTTTTGCCTTTACCTCCCTTATCTCACCTCATTTGCTCACATCGTATATAGACTTGTTTCTACTGTATTATTGACTGTATGTTTGTTTTACTCCATGTGTAACTCTGTGTCGTTGTATCTGTCGAACTGCTTTGCTTTATCTTGGCCAGGTCGCAATTGTAAATGAGAACCTGTTCTCAACTTGCCTACCTGGTTAAATAAGGTGAAAAAAAAACAAAACAAAAAAACAAACATTGAACCTAGTTGGTTAGCTTTAGCTGCCTGCAGATTCATGCCTGGTACATGGTAGTGGGGGTAAACGAAATACTCCATTATGTCAGTAACCATTTCCCTGCACCGTTTACACTATGTGCATGTGACCATTAAACATTGGTTTTGTTTGATATAGTGACCAGAGACGGTAATGACCTGCACCAAAGTTAGATTAAGATGTAGGCCAAGGACCGGATAAAGCTGGTCTGTGCATGATCTGAGGACGCGGCTTGGGATGCCGTCTGGGCCAGCAGCCTCGCGAGGATTAACGCGTTTGAAACTCTCACGGAGATGGAGAGCCTACAGGGAACAGCTCTGTGTTATTCTCCTCACAGCGGGTGAAGAAGGTGTTCGTCACCATAGGAACAACATTCTCTATGCACTTCCTGATTAACACAGTCAGTGATCAAAACAATCCCGCAGCATCCGACTGGACATTCAACCGATGGTGCCTCCTGTTAGAATGTTTTCCTATAGGCTGGGAGCATCAGGATGGAGGCGTGATCTGATTTGCCAAAGGGAGGCCTTGCAGCCTTGTAGCCAACATTCCTCCTGAGTTAGTGATAACTCCCTCCTAACGTCTCCGTGTTCTCCCTTGACCCTCCTCTCTAAGCGTCCTACTTGCATCTGTCTCTCTCTCTCTGAACGAGAAACACTCAAGTTCTCAAGTCAATTCATCTTTCTTTTTCCTTCTTCATTGGTAGAGAAAGTCAGAGAGAAGGGACCTTGGATTTTCTCGTCCAATGAGTTTTGATGAAGTGAGGACGGAAAATGCAAGGAATCGAGGTAAGATGAATTGAGAAAGAGAAAAGGGGACCAACACTTTACAAAATGAATAAATATTGAGAAAGGTAACTGAAGGGAGTGGGTGTGTGTGTGGTCCCTGTCTCCCCTTCTCCCTGTCTCCCCTCTCCCTGTCTCTCCCTCTCCCTGTCTCCCCTCTCCCTGTCCCTCCCTCTTCCTGTCTCTCCTTCTCCCTGTTTCTCCCTCTCCCTGTCTCCCCTGCCTCTCCCTGCCTCTCCCTCTCCCTGTCTCTCCCTCTCCCTCTCCCTGTCTCTCCCTCTCCCTGCCTCTCCCTCTCCCTGTCTCCCCTCTCCCTGTCTCTCCCTCTCCCTGTCTCCCTGTCTCTCCCTCTCCGTGTCTCTCCCTCTCCCTGTCTCCCTGTCTCTCCCTCTCCCTGTCTCCCTGTCTCTCCCTTACCCTGTCTCTCACTCTCCCTGTCTCCCCCTCTCCCTGTCTCTCCCTTGGGACTGCTGCTGTCATTGGTACATTTCCTGTAGTGTCGACCCCGTTACTTCCTTCTGAGAAAGACATAAAGAGTCAGCCTTGAGCCACATCTCTACCAACTGGTGACCTTGTTTGGTTAACACTATATAACTGCCAGGGTTTGATGCACCCATTCTCCACCAAGAACAGCTTTTTGACTTCTTACATTTTAAATCAGGTCATTTCCTGTATGTCATTTGTAAGGTTCTGCTGTTGATCACACCCACTGGCTTCCAGCCTGACACTAGGCGTATGGTACATCCCAATAATACCTCCGTTCTCCGTCACTACTTCCCACAAAACTACAAAGCATTGGATTCGTGAAAGGCACGTGCTAGAGTTTGAGTTTCCAACCATGTTTCTATACCAGTACACAGGAAGGGAAGGGAAGAAGTGTGTACTTAGGGTGAGAGGAAGGAGAGATAACTGGGACAAAACCCCAGTATCCTAAACCACCTCCGATCAGTCTGTCTCGTCCTCCATCTGACCTGGACACAGAGTCTCCACCCACAGAGCCACAAGCTGTGGGCAGGCAGACCAGGCTAGAAGAAATGGACTCCCACCAAGACAAACCCACTGCTGTGTACAGCTACAGCCAACGAATGGTGTGGTCTGCTGCTTTGTGTGTTTTAACAAAGTGAGGAGGAGCTTGTTGGCATTCACACTGTAGTCAACAAGCAGACACTATTACACAAGGCATTTGTCTACTGGTCCCCTGTGGGGAATCAAACCCACAAACCTGGAGTTGCAATCACCACGCTCTACCCACTGAGCTATACGGGATACCTACACAGTGTCAGGCAGCACAGAGCTATATGGGATACCTACACAGTGTCAGGCAGCACAGAGCTATATGGGATACCTACACAGTGTCAGGCAGCACAGAGCTATATGGGATACCTACACAGTGTCAGGCAGCACAGAGCTATATGGTATACCTACACAGTGTCAGGCAGCACAGAGCTATATGGGATACCTACACAGTGTCAGGCAGCACAGAGCTATATGGGATACCTACACAGTGTCAGGCAGCACAGAGCTATATGGGATACCTACACAGTGTCAGGCAGCACAGAGCTATATGAGATACCTACACAGGGTCAGGCAGCACAGAGCTATATGGGATACCTACACAGTGTCAGGCAGCACAGAGCTATATGGGATACCTACACAGTGTCAGGCAGCACAGCCAGCCATGCTCTCCCCACTGAGCTATATGGGATACCTACACAGTGTCAGGCAGCACAGAGCTATATGGGATACCTGCACAGTGTCAGGCAGCACAGAGCTATATGGGATACCTACACAGTGTCAGGCAGCACAGCCAGCCATGCTCTACCCACTGAGCTATATGGGATACCTACACAGTGTCAGGCAGCACAGAGCTATATGGGATACCTGCACAGTGTCAGGCAGCACAGAGCTATATGGGATACCTACACAGTGTCAAGCAGCCAGCCATGCTCTACCCACTGAGCCCATCCATACATTAAGCTGCACACGCCTCATGAGCCACAATGTTTTATAAGGAGAACAGTAACCAACGTGAAGGACTCCCCAAGGCACCTGCTCTGAGATATATTGGCCTCTTAGATGACATCACCAGTGCAGCCATCTTGACTTTTGCAGCTTAATAACACAATGATTTAGCATCAGATAATTATAGATTTAACCATTCAACTCTGGCCGTAGCTCTTCTTTAACTGTCGTTAATCTACTGTCTCCCTAATTTCTCCCTACTGTCTCCCTACTGTCTCATTAATGTCTCCATAATGTCTCCCACCTGCTCCTTAATGTCTCCCTAATGTCTCCCTACTGTCTCCTTAATGTCTCCCTAATGTCTCCCTACTGTCTCCTTAATGTCTCCCTAATGTCTCCCTACTGGCTCCTTAATGTCTCCCTAATGTCTCCCTACTGTCTCCCTAATGTCTCCCTACTGTCTCCCTACTGTCTCCCTACTGTCTCCTTAATGTCTCCCTACTGTCTCCCTACTGTCTCCTTAATGTCTCCCTAATGTCTCCCTACTGTCTCCCTACTGTCTCCATAATGTCTCCCTACTGGCTCCTTAATGTCTCCCTAATGTCTCCCTACTGTCTCCCTACTGTCTCCCTAATGTCTCCCTAATGTCTCCCTACTGTCTCCTTAATGTCTCCTTAATGTCTCCCTAATGTCTCCCTACTGTCTCCCTACTGTCTCCCTAATGTCTCCCTAATGTCTCCTTAATGTCTCCATACTGTCTCCCTACTGTCTCCCTACTGCATCCTTAATGTCTCCCTAATGTCACCATACTGACTCCCTACTGTCTCCCTAATGTCTCCTTAATGTCTTCCTACTGTCTCCCTACTGTCTCCTTAATGTCTCCCTAATGTCTCCCTAATGTTTCCCTACTGTCTCCCAACTGTCTCCTTAATGTCTCCCTAATGTCTCCCTACTGACTCCTTAATGTCTCCCTAATGTCTCCCTACTGTCTGTCTACTGTCTCCATACTGTCTCCCTACTGTCTCCCTACTGTCTCCTTAATGTCTCCCTAATGTCTCCCTTCTGTCTCCCTACTGTCTCCACACTGTCTCCCTACTGGCTCCTTAATGTCTCCCTAATGTCTCCCTAATGTCTCCTTAATGTCTCCCTAATGTCTCCTTAATGTCTCCCTACTGACTCCATACTGTCTCCATACTGTCTCCCTACTGTCTCCCTACTGTCTCCTTAATGTCTCCCTAATGTCTCCCTAATGTCTCCCTACTGTCTCCTTAATGTCTCCCTAATGTATCCCTACTGTCTCCCTAATGTCTCCCTACTGTCTCCATACTGTCTCCCTAATGTCTCTCTACTGTCTCCATACTGTCTCCCTAATGTCTCCCTAATGTCTCCCTACTGTCTCCCAACTGTCCCCCTAATGTCTCCCTAATGTCTCCCTACTGTCTCCCTACTGTCTCCATACTGTATCCCTACTTTCTCCCTAATGTCTCCCTACTGTCTCCATACTCTCTCCCTGCTGTCTCCCTAATGTCTCCCTACTGCCTCCCTACTGTCTCCCTAATGTCTCCCTAATGTCTCCCTACTGTCTCCCAACTGTCCCCCTAATGTCTCCCTAATGTCTCCCTACTGTCTCCCTACTGTATCCCTAATGTCTCCCTACTGTCTCCATACTGTCTCCCTACTGTGTCCCTAATGTCTCCCTAATGTCTCCCTACTGTCTCCTTAATGTCTCCCTACTGTCTCCCTACTGCCTCCTTAATGTCTCCCTACTGGCTCCCTACCCTCTCCACACTGTCTCCCTACTGTCTCCATACTGTCTCCCTACTGTCTCCTTAATGTCTCCCTAATGACTCCCTAATGCCTCCTTAATGTCTCCCTACTGTCTCCATACTGTCTCCATACTGCCTCCCTACTGTCTCCCTACTGTCTCCGTAATGTCTCCCTAATGTCTCCTTAATGGCTCCCTACTGGCTTAATGTCTCCCTAATGACGCCCTAATGTCTCCTTAATGTCTCCCTACTGTCTCTCTACTGTCTCCATACTGTCTCTCTAATGTCTCCATACTGTCTCCCTAATGTCTCCCTACTGTCTCCCTACTGTCTCCCTAATGTCTCCCTACTGTGTCCCTAATGTCTCCCTAATGTCTCCCTACTGTCTCCCTACTGCCTCCTTAATGTCTCCCTAATGTCTCCCTACTGGCTCCCTACCCTCTCCATACTGTCTCCCTACTGTCTCCCTACTGTCTCCTTAATGTCTCCCTAATGTCTCCCTAATGTCTCCCTACTTTCTCCTTAATGTCTCCCTAATGTATCCCTACTGTCTCCCTAATGTCTCCCTACTGTCTCCATACTGTCTCCCTAATGTCTCTCTACTGTCTCCATACTGTCTCCCTAATGTCTCTCTACTGTCTCCATACTGTATCCCTACTTTCTCCCTAATGTCTCCCTACTGTCTCCATACTGCCTCCCTACTGTCTCCCTAATGTCTCCCTACTGTCTCCCAACTGTTCCCCTAATGTCTCCCTAATGTCTCCCTACGGTCTCCCTACTGTATCCCTAATGTCTCCCTACTGTCTCCATACTGTCTCCCTACTGTCTCCTTAATGTCTCCCTAATGTCTCCCTACTGACTCCTTAATGTCTCCCTAATGTCTCCCTACTGTCTGTCTACTGTCTCCATACTGTTTCCCTACTGTCTCCCTACTCTCTCCTTAATGTCTCCCTACTGTCTCCCTACTGTCTCCTTAATGTCTCCCTAATGTCTCCCTTCTGTCTCCCTACTGTCTCCACACTGTCTCCCTAATGTCTCCCTAATGTCTCCCTACTGTCTCCCAACTGTCCCCCTAATGTCTCCCTAATGTCTCCCTACTGTCTCCCTACTGTATCCCTAATGTCTCCCTACTGTCTCCATACTGTCTCCCTACTGTGTCCCTAATGTCTCCCTAATGTCTCCCTACTGTCTCCTTAATGTCTCCCTACTGTCTCCCTACTGCCTCCTTAATGTCTCCCTAATGTCTCCCTACTGGCTCCCTACCCTCTCCACACTGTCTCCCTACTGTCTCCATACTGTCTCCCTACTGTCTCCTTAATGTCTCCCTAATGACTCCCTAATGCCTCCTTAATGTCTCCCTACTGTCTCCATACTGTCTCCATACTGTCTCCCTACTGTCTCCCTACTGTCTCCGTAATGTCTCCCTAATGTCTCCTTAATGGCTCCCTACTGGCTTAATGTCTCCCTAATGACTCCCTAATGTCTCCTTAATGTCTCCCTACTGTCTCTCTACTGTCTCCATACTGTCTCCCTAATGTCTCCCTACTGTCTCCCTACTGTATCCCTAATGTCTCCCTACTGTCTCCATACTGTCTCCCTAATGTCTCCCTACTGTCTCCATACTGTCTCCCTACTGTGTCCCTAATGTCTCCCTAATGTCTCCCTACTGTCTCCCTACTGCCTCCTTAATGTCTCCCTAATGTCTCCCTACTGGCTCCCTACCCTCTCCATACTGTCTCCATACTGTCTCCCTACTGTCTCCTTAATGTCTCCCTAATGTCTCCCTAATGTCTCCCTACTTTCTCCTTAATGTCTCCCTAATGTATCCCTACTGTCTCCCTAATGTCTCCCTACTGTCTCCATACTGTCTCCCTAATGTCTCTCTACTGTCTCCATACTGTCTCCCTAATGTCTCTCTACTGTCTCCATACTGTATCCCTACTTTCTCCCTAATGTCTCCCTACTGTCTCCGTACTCTCTCCCTGCTGTCTCCCTAATGTCTCCCTACTGCCTCCCTACTGTCTCCCTAATGTCTCCCTAATGTCTCCCTACTGTCTCCCAACTGTCCCCCTAATGTCTCCCTAATGTCTCCCTCCTGTCTCCCTACTGTATCCCTAATGTCTCCCTACTGTCTCCATACTGTCTCCCTACTGTGTCTCTAATGTCTCCCTAATGTCTCCCTACTGTCTTCTTAATGTCTCCCTACTGTCTCCCTACTGCCTCCTTAATGTCTCCCTAATGTCTCCCTACTGGCTCCCTACCCTCTCCACACTGTCTCCCTACTGTCTCCATACTGTCTCCCTACTGTCTCCTTAATGTCTCCCTAATGTCTCCCTACTGTCTCCATACTGTCTCCCTAATGTCTCCCTACTGTCTCCATACTGTCTCCCTACTGTGTCCCTAATGTCTCCCTAATGTCTCCCTACTGCCTCCTTAATGTCTCCCTAATGTCTCCCTACTGGCTCCCTACCCTCTCCACACTGTCTCCCTACTGTCTCCATACACTCTCCCTACTGTCTCCTTAATGTCTCCCTAATGACTCCCTAATGCCTCCTTAATGTCTCCCTACTGTCTCCATACTGTCTCCATACTGTCTCCCTACTGTCTCCCTACTGTCTCCGTAATGTCTCCCTACTGTCTCCTTAATGGCTCCCTACTGGCTTAATGTCTCCCTAATGACTCCCTAATGCCTCCTTAATGTCTCCCTACTGTCTCCATACTGTCTCCATACTGTCTCCCTACTGTCCGCCTACTGTCTCCGTAATGTCTCCCTACTGTCTCCTTAATGGCTCCCTACTGGCTCCATACTGTCTAACATTTGACGTATTCCTAACCAATTGTGTTTTTTTTGTTTGTTTCTTTGCGTTGTTTGTAACTTATTTTTTTAAACTTATTTTGTACGTAATGTTGCTGCTACCGTCTCTTATGACCTAAAATAACTTCTGGACCTCAGGACAGCGATTGGCAGAATCTCCGACGAGCCCGACGTGAACGATATACTACTTTCCCGGGAACAGGCCCAGATCCCTGTGATTTGCATGAAGAGAAGGCGGAGGGAAAGGGGACCGAGGGCGATCTGCCTTCTGAGAATTTGTAGGCGATCGAATAAAGCCCCACTTCCTTCCATTCTGCAAGCAAACTGGCAATTTTTGGGAAATAAAATCGATGACCTACGAGGAAGATTTAAACTACCAACGGGACAGTCAAACCTGTAATATCTTGTGCTTCATGGAGTCATGGCTGAACGATGACACTATAAACATACAGCTGGCTGGTTATACACTGCACTGGGAGGATAGAACAGTGGTGTCTGGTAAGACAAGGGGTGGAGGACTATGGTATTTTTGTAAATAACAGCTGGTGCACTATATCTAAGGAAGTGTCGAGCTATTGCTCGCCTGAGGAAGAGTGTCTCATGATAAGCTGTAGACCACTCTATCTACCTAGAGAGTTTTCATCTGTATTTTTCGTAGCTGTCTACATACCACCACAGACCGATGCTGGCACTAAGACAGCACTCAATGAGCTGTATTCCGCCATAAGCAAACAGGAAACAACATCCGTCATTGGCTTCATCAATAAGTGCATCGATGACGTCGTCACAGTGACCGTACGTACATACCCCAACCAGAATCTATGGATTACAGGCAACCTCGCACTGAGCTAAAGGCTAGAGCTGCCGCTTTCAAGGAGCAGGACATTAACCCGGAAGCTTATAAGAAACTCCGCTATGACCTCCAATGAACCATCAAACAGGCAAAGCATCAATACAGGACTAATATCGAATTGAATTACACCGGCTCTGACGCTCGTCGGATGTGGCAGGGCTTGTAAACCATTACAGATGACAAAGGGAAGCACAGCCGAGAGCTTTCCAGTGACACGAGTCTACCAGACGAGCTAAACTACTTCTATGCTCGCTTTGAGGCAAATAACACTGAAACATGCATGAGAACACCAGCTTTTCTAGATGACTGTGTGATCACACTCTCCACAGCCGATGTGAGTAAGACCTTCAAACAGGTCAACATTCACAAGGCCGCAGGGCCAGATGGATTACCAGGACGTGTACTCCGAGCATGCGCTGACTAACTGGCAAGTGTCTTCACTGACGTTTTCAACCTCTCCCTGTCCGAGTCTGTAATACCAACATGTTTCAAGCAGACCACCATAGTCCCTGTGCCCAATAACACTAAGGTAACCTGCTTAAATGATTACCGAACCGTAGCACTCATGTCCGTAGCCATGAAGTGCTTTGAAAGGCTGGTAATGGCTCACATCAATAGCATCATCCCAGAAACCCTAGACCCACTCCAATTTACATACTGCCCTAACAGATTCACAGATGATGCAATCTCTATTTCACTCCACACTGCCCTTTCCCACCTGGACAAAAGGAACACCTACATGAGAATGCTGTTCATTGACTACAGCTCAGTGTTCAACACTATAGTGCCCTCAAAGCTCATCAACAAGCAAAGGACCCTGGTACTGAACACCTCCCTCTGCAACTGGATCCTGGACTTCCTGACGTGCCGCAGCAACACATCAGCCACGCTGATCCTCAACACGGGGGCCCCTCAGGGGTGCGTGCACAGTCCCCTCCTATGTTCCCTGTTCACCCATGACTGCACAGCCAGGCATGACTCCAACACCATCATCAAGTTTGCCGATGACACAACAGTGGTAGGTCTGATCACCGACAACAACAAGACAGCCTATTGGGAGGAGGTCAGAGACCTGGCCATGTGGTGCCAGGACAACAACCTATCCCTCAACGTAACCAAGACTAAGTAGATGATTGTGGACTACAGGAAAAGGAGGACCGAGCACGCCCCCATTCTCATCGACGAGGCTGTAAAGGAGCAGGTTGAGAGTTTCAAGTTCCTTGGCATCCACATCACCAACAAACTAACATGTTCCAAGCACACCAAGGCCGTCGTGAAGAGGGCATGACAAAACCTGCTCCACCTCAGGAGACTGAAAAGATTTGGCATGGGACCTCCGATCCTCAAAAGGTACTACAGCTGCACCATCAAGAGCATGGTTAAATCACTGCCTGGTACGACAACGGCTCGGCCTCCGACCGCAAGGCACGACAGAGGGTAGTGCATATGGCCCAGTACATCACCGGGGCCAAGCTTCCTGACATCCAGGACCTCTATACCAGGCGGTGTCAGAGGAAGGACCTAAAAATTGTCAAAGACTCCAGCCACCCTAGTCATCTCTCTAGTACTACACGGCAAGTGGTACTGGAGCGCCAAGTCTAGGTCCAAGAGGCTTCTAAACAGCTTCAACCCCCAAGCCATAAGACTCCTGAACATCTAATCAAAAGGCTACCCCAACCCCCTTCCCTTACTCAAATATATATATATTTTAAACTGCATTGTTGGTTAGGGGCTCGTAAGTAAGCATTTCACTGTAAGGTTGTATTCGGTGCATGTGACTGATAAGATTGGATTTGATTTGACACACAGTTGTCCATGAATATATTAGGATTCATTAGCAATGGGAAGTACAAATCGTGTTGTGAATTAGTCACACGGATCCATTTCCTCTTCCTCTCCCCAAGCAGCAACCACACACTTTCAAGTCTGCGGTGCTCTTGTGTCTGTGTGTGTGTGTGTGTGTGTATTTTATGGTCTTGTGTCTTTCTGTAAGCAGGATAGTGAGTTTCTTATGGAAATGGTCTCCTCTCCTCTCCTCTCCTCTCCTCTCCTCTCCTCTCCTCTCCTCTCCTCTCCTCTCCTCTCCTCTCCTCTCCTCTCCTCTCTCTCTCTCTCTCTCTCCTCTCCTCTCCTCTCCTCTCCTCTCCTCTCCCTCTCCTCTCTCCTCTCCTCTCCTCTCCTCTCCTCTCCTCTCATCTCCTCTCCTCTCAACCTGAAATCAAACCGCTATAATGTAAGGCGATTTTCTAATCAAGGTTTTTCTCTCTTTCCTTCCCTCTTTTTCCTTTAGTGGAAAAGCAGCTTTGTGGAATCCAGTCGCCCACACATTCTGTCAGGACACTTGATTCCAATTAGACATTTTCTTTTCGTTTTGGTTCTAGCCTCCTGCTTTCATCTCTTTGTCTGTCATCCCTCCCTCCCTCCCTCCCTCCCTCCCTCCCTCCCTCCCTCCCTCCCTCCCTCCCTCCCTCCCTCCCTCCCTCCCTCCCTCCCTCCCTCCCTCCCTCCCTTGGTCTTTCTCTCTCTCTCTGCCTTGGCCTATCCCTCTCTCAATCTCTTTCTTTCTAACTCCCTCCCTTAGTCTATCTCTCCCTCCTGTGCTCTCTCTCCCCCCAGCCCCCTCTCTCGCTCTCTCTCCTCTCACACTCTCTCCTTCCCCACCCCTCTCTCTCACTCTCTCTCTCTCCTTCTCTCTCTCTCTTCCCTCCATTCTCTTCCCCATTGCTATTATTTCCCTCTCCATCAGTCTAACCCTGTCTAAACCCGTCTATCCCCATCTAACCCCGTCTATCCCCATCTAACCCCGTGTAACCCTCTAACCCTGTCTAACCCTCTAACCCTGTCTAACCCTGTCTAACCCCGTCTATCCCCGTCTATCCCCGTCTAACCCTGTCTAACCCTGTCTAACCCCGTCTAACCCTCTAACCCTGTCTAACTCAGTCTAACCCTGTCTAACCCTGTATAACTCCGTCTAACCCTGTCTAACCCTGTCTCCATCTGTCTAACCCTGTCTAACCCTGTCTAACCCTGTCTCCATCTGTAAAACCCTGTCTAACCCTGTCTAACCCCGTCTAACCCTGTCTAACCCTGTCTAACCCCGTCTAACCCTGTCTAACCCTGTCTCCATCTGTAAAACCCTGTCTAACCCTGTGTAACCCTGTCTAACCTTGTCTAACCCTGTCTAACCCTGTATAACCCTGTGTAACCCTGTCTAACCCTGTCTCCATCTGTAAAACCCTGTCTAACCCTGTCTCCCTGTCAAACCCTGTGTAACCCTGTCTAACCCTGTGTAACCCTGTGTAACCCTGTCTAACCCTGTCTAACCCTGTCTAACCCTGTCTAACCCTGTGTAACCCCGTCTAACCCTGTCTAACCCTCTAACCCTGTCTAACCCCGTGTAACCCTGTGTAACCCCGACTAACCCTGTGTAACCCCGTCTAAACCTGTCTAACCCCGTCTAACCCTGTCTAACCCTGTCTCCATCTGTAAAACCCTGTCTAACCTTGTCTAACCCTGTCTCAATCTGTCTAACCCTGTCTAACCCTGTCTAACCCTGTCTCCATCTGTAAAACCCTGTCTAACCCTGTCTAACCCTGTCTAACCCTGTCTAACCCTGTCTAACCCTGTCTAACCCTGTCTAACCCTGTGTAACCCCGTCTAACCCTGTGTAACCCCGTCTAACCCTGTCTAACCCTCTAACCCTGTCTAACCCCGTGTAACCCTGTGTAACCCCGTCTAACCCTGTGTAACCCCGTCTAACCCTGTCTAACCCCGTCTAACCCTGTCTCCATCTGTAAAACCCTGTCTAATCCTGTCTAACCCCGTCTAACCCTGTCTAACCCTGTCTAACCCTGTCTCCATCTGCAAAACCCTGTCTAACCCTGTGTAACCCTGTGTAACCCCGTCTAACCCTGTCTAACCCCGTCTAACCCTGTCTAACCATGTCTAACCCTGTCTAACCCCGTCTAACCCTGTCTAACCCTGTCTAACCCTGTCTAACCCTTATTTCCTCTCACTCACACCACATTCTCACCATCCATCCAACAACCAAACAATGACAAAAGCCAAAACTGTTAAGAGTTTCACACTCAACCAGTTCTCACCATAAAAACCAACCACATACCAAGCCATTAAGACATCGTAGTGGCCTTCCCACATCTCCTACCAGTCTGTATTCCCACATGGCAGGGAATAACTTTGATTAACTTCTTGATTACAGTTGATTACAGTCTATGGGAAGCTCTTCTGTCATGTCATACCCACTCTCTGTAATAATGACAGCCTAGACAGAGATGATGGAAATTATACATTATCTCTGTACTAATGACAGCCTAGACAGAGATGATGGAA
Organism: Oncorhynchus tshawytscha; assembly: GCF_018296145.1. Taxonomy (NCBI): domain Eukaryota; kingdom Metazoa; phylum Chordata; class Actinopteri; order Salmoniformes; family Salmonidae; genus Oncorhynchus; species Oncorhynchus tshawytscha. The sequence continues at coordinate 30,988,158 of NC_056452.1, read as the reverse complement.
ATTATACATTATCTCTGTACTAAGTGGGAAGTGTACTGTCATTACCAATCACCAGAGACTGGTAATGTCATTACCAATCACCAGAGACTGGTACTGTCATTACCAATCACCAGAGACTGGTACTGTCATTACCAATCACCAGAGACTTGTACTGTCATTACCAATCACCAGAGACTGGTACTGTCATTACCAATCACCAGAGACTGGTACTGTCATTACCAATCACCAGAGACTGGTACTGTCATTACCAATCACCAGAGACTGGTACTGTCATTACCAATCACCAGAGACTGGTACTGTCATTACCAATCACCAGGGACTGGTACTGTCATTACCAATCACCAGAGACTGGTACTGTCATTACCAATCACCAGGGACTGGTACTGTCATTACCAATCACCAGAGACTGGTACTGTCATTACCAATCACCAGAGACTGGTACTGTCATTACCAATCACCAGGGACTGGTACTGTCATTACCAATCACCAGGGACTGGTACTGTCATTACCAATCACCAGAGACTGGTACTGTCATTACCAATCACCAGGGACTGGTACTGTCATTACCAATCACCAGAGACTGGTACTGTCATTACCAATCACCAGAGACTTGTACTGTCATTACCAATCACCAGAGACTGGTACTGTCATTACCAATCACCAGAGACTGGTACTGTCATTACCAATCACCAGAGACTGGTACTGTCATTACCAATCACCAGAGACTGGTACTGTCATTACCAATCACCAGAGACTGGTACTGTCATTACCAATCACCAGGGACTGGTACTGTCATTACCAATCACCAGAGACTGGTACTGTCATTACCAATCACCAGGGACTGGTACTGTCATTACCAATCACCAGAGACTGGTACTGTCATTACCAATCACCAGAGACTGGTACTGTCATGACCAATCACCAGGGACTGGTACTGTCATTACCAATCACCAGAGACTGGTACTGTCATTACCAATCACCAGAGACTGGTACTGTCATTACCAATCACCAGGGACTGGTACTGTCATTACCAATCACCAGAGACTGGTACTGTCATTACACATTGTCAGAGACAGTCATTGTAATTAAAATATTCCACAATCCTTTAAGTGTTGTAGTTGAATTTGTGGTTTAGTTATTTTTTTTGGACAGATTAAGAGCAGAATATGTCCTTCTGTCCTCTGACGCACAGGAGAATACAACCCTTACTTACATACAGTGTGTTTATAGACAATGAAAGTTTTGTTGGAAAGAATGAGGAGATCAACTCGAGGTGGATGCAGAGGATGGGTTAAGTCCTTCACCTACAATGCAATTACATATGGATTCACAATTCCAGGATTTCCTACTGCCCTCCCGAGACCTAAAAGTACTGTCAACGCTGAATGGTTGTGAGTTCGTGACCCAGTCGGGGCAGAATTTACACTCTGTCACAAGAACCGTAGGAGAGACTTGCACAGAGGACAGTCGTGTTATATACGGTCTGTATCTCCACTAATGGTATTTCGTCTCTCCTCCCCATGACCTCTGAGTTATGGGGAGTAGTCTGTTTAAATCAGCTAGCATAGGATTCCTCCACTGCAGCCAACCTATCACTGAGGATGCATCCTAAAATGGCACACTATTCCCTTCATAGCGCACTACTTTTGTAAGTATAGTGCACTTAAAAAAAAGGGAACAGGGTGCCATTTGGGACGATCCAGCTCGACACTAGATCTCTTACGCTGTGACTGAACAAGGTTAGTTGGCTTAAGAGTCCAGACTGGAAATCTATGTACGATGTTTTCCAGCAACACCAAACCACCATGTCTTCAAATAACTATTTATCCCACAATATACATGTTGTCGTCCCCACCAAACACAGTGTTGTCGTCCCCACCAAACACAGTGTTGTCATCCCCACCAAACACAGTGTTGTCGTCCCCACCAAACACAGTGTTGTCATCCCCACCAAACACAGTGTTGTTGTCGTCCCCACCAAACACAGTGTTGTCGTCCCCACCAAACACAGTGTTGTCATCCCCACCAAACACAGTGTTGTCATCCCCACCAAACACAGTGTTGTCGTCCCCACCAAACACAGTGTTGTCAAAAACACAGTGTTGTCATCCCCACCAAACACAGGGTTGTCGTCCCCACCAAACACAGTGTTGTCGTGTTGTCCCCCACCAAACACAGTGTTGTCATCCCCACCAAACACAGTGTTGTCATCCCCACCAAACACAGTGTTGTCATCCCCACCAAACACAGTGTTGTCGTCCCCCACCAAACACAGGGTTGTCGTCCCCACCAAACACGGTGTTGTCGTCCCCCACCAAACACAGTGTTGTCATCCCCACCAAACACAGGGTTGTCGTCCCCACCAAACACAGTGTTGTCGTCCCCACCAAACACGGTGTTGTCATCCCCCACCAAACACGGTGTTGTCATCCCCACCAAACACGGTGTTGTCGTCCCCAAACACCAAACACGGTGTTGTCGTCCCCACCAAACACGGTGTTGTCGTCCCCACCAAACACGGTGTTGTCGTCCCCACCAAACACAGTGTTGTCCCCCACCAAACACGGTGTTGTCGTCCCCACCAAACACAGTGTTGTCATCCCCACCAAACACAGTGTTGTCATCCCCACCAAACACAGTGTTGTCGTCCCCACCAAACACAGTGTTGTCATCCCCACCAAACACAGTGTTGTCATCCCCACCAAACACAGGGTTGTCGTCCCCACCAAACACAGGGTTGTCATCCCCACCAAACACAGTGTTGTCGTCCCCACCAAACACGGTGTTGTCATCCCCACCAAACCACCATGTCTACAAATAACTATTTACCCATACATACCACATTCGTAACCCATACGTAACCCTTACATAACCCATACATAACACATTCGTAACACATACATAACACATACATTACCCATACATAACTCATGCATAACCCATGCATAACCCATACATAACCCATACATAACCCATACATAACCCATACATAACTCATACATAACCCATACATAACACATACATAACCCATACATAACTCATGCATAACCCATGCATAACTCCTACATAACCCATACATAACCCATACATAACCCATACATAACTCATACATAACCCATACATAACTCATACATAACCCATACATAACCCATACAAAACCCATGCATAACACATACATAACCCATACATACACATACATAACCCATACATAACCCATACATAACCCATACATAACCCATGCATAACACATACATAACCCATACATACACATACATAACCCATACATAACCCATACATAACACATTCATAACCTATAAATAATACATTCATAACCGATACATTAACCCTTACATAGCATAGTCATGCAGTCAAGCAGAATGCTTGATTCAAAACATCTGAGGTGAATTACCCACTCTCAACCCCAACATGGTGTTATGGCGAGGAATGCTGTATCGTTTACACAGTGCATGTTGTAAAGAATGCATGGGACTACAGCTGAACCAGAGTGCACCAGACTCTCTGTCTTTCTCCCTCTTCCCTCAATTCAATTCAATTCAATTCAAGGGGCTTTATTGGCATGGAAACATGTGTTAACATTGCCAAAGCAAGTGAGGTAGATAATATACAAAAGTGAAATAAACAATAAAAATTAACAGTAAACATTACACATACAGAAGTTTCAAAACAATAAAGACATTACAAATGTCATATTATTTATAAAATCTCTCTCTCTCTCAGTGCTCTTCACTGACAAGTCGTGGTTTTGTCTCACCAGGGGTGATGGTCGGATTCGCGTTTATCGTCGATGGAATGAGCGTTACACCGAGGCCTGTACTCTGGAGCGGGATCGATTTGGAGGTGGAGTGTCCGTCATGGTCTGGGGCGGTGTGTCACAGCATCATCGTACTGAGCGTGTTGTTATTGCAACAAGCTCCTCAGGGGTGCGTGCTCAGTCCCCTCCTGTACTCCTTGTTCACTTATGACCGCACGGCCAGGCATGACTCCAACACCATCATGAAGTTTGCTGATGACTCAACTCCGACAACGATGAGACAGCCTATAGGGAGGAGGTCAGAGACCTGACCGTGTGGTGCCATCTGCTTAATATGAGATAGGATGAGACCAGGCATATTGCCAGAGCCATGCTAGACACCAGGGATTACGAAGCAATGTGTGTCCAATATATGCACGTCGTGGACAACAAATTCTCCCTCAAAGTGATCAAGCAAAGGAGAAGATTGAGGACTGAGTCCACATCACCAACAAACGAACATGGTCCAAACACTCCAAGACAGTCGTGAAGAGGGCACAACAAAACCTATTCCCCCTCAGACTGAGACTGAAAATATTTGGCATGTGACCTCAGATCCTCAAAAGGTTTTACTAGGTTAGTGCACAGAGTACGTCCCAGTCCATCACCAGGACCAAGCTTCCTGCCATCCAGGACCTCTATACTAGGCGGTGTCAGAGGAAGGCCCTACAAATTGTCAAAGACTCCAGCCACCCTAGTCATAGACTGTTCTCTCTAGTACTACACGGCAAGTGGTACCGGAGCACCAAGTCTAGGTCCAAGAGGCTTCTAAACAGCTTCTACCCCCAAGCCATAAGAATCCTGAACATCTAATCAAATGGCTACCCAGACTATTTACACCCCCCCCCCCTCCGCCCACCTATTTTACTCTGCTGCTACTCTCTGTGTCACGGCGTGTATGTAGGGAAGTCAGGCGCAGGAGAACAAACTTGGTTAAAATGGAGTATTAAAACACAAACTCCAAAACCAAAAGTCCATAATCAAATAAATGTGGGAACAAGAACCGGTCCCACACCAGTCCATAAAACATGAACATAACAATAAACAATCTCTGACAAGGACGTGAGGGGAAACAGAGGGGTAAATACACAACAATTAATGAATGGGATTGGAACCAGGTGTGTAAGAACACCAGAAAAAAAACAATGCAAAATGAAAACTGATGGCTAGAAGACCGGTGACGTCGACCGCCGAGCACCGCCCGAACAAGGAGAGGCATCGACTTCGGCAGAAGTTGTGACACTCTGTTATTTTCTATGTCCCCTGTATATAGCCTCCACATTGACTCTGTACCGGTACCCCCTGTATATAGCCTCCACATTGACTCTGTACCGGTACCCCCTGTATAAAGTCTCCACATTGACTCTGTACCGGTACCCCCTGTATATAGTCTCCACATTGACTCTGTACCGGTACCCCCTGTATATAGCCTCCACATTGACTCTGTACCAGTACCCCCTGTATATAGCCTCCACATTGACTCTGTACCGGTACCCCCTGTACCGGTATCCCCTGTATATAGTGTCCACATTGACTCAGTACCGTAACACCCTGTATATAGCCTCCACATTGACTCTGTACCGTAACACCCTGTATATAGCCTCCACATTGACTCTGTACCATAATACCCTGTATATAGCCTCCACATTGACTCTGTACCATAAAACCCTGTATATAGCCTCCACATTGACACTGTACCATAATACCCTGTATATGGCCTCCACATTGACTCTGTACCGTAATACCCTGTATATAGCCTCCACATTGACTCTGTACCATAATACCCTGTATATAGCCTCCACATTGACTATGTACCGGTACCCCCTGTATATAGCCTCCACATTGACTCTGTACCGGTACCCCCTGTATATAGCCTCCACATTGACTCTGTACCGGTACCCCCTGTATATAGCCTCCACATTGACTCTGTACCGGTACCCCCCCTGTATATAGCCTCCACATTGAGTCTGTACCGGTACCCCTGTATATAGCCTCCACATTGACTCAGTACCATAATACCCTGTATATAGCCCCACATTGACTCTGTACCGTAACACCCTGTATATAGCCTCCACATTGACTCTGTTCCGTAATACCCTGTATATAGCCTCCACATGGACTCTGTACCGGTACCCCCTGTATATAGCCTCCACATTGACTCTGTACCGGTACCCCTGTATATAGCCTCCACATTGACTCTGTACCGGTACCCCCCTGTATATAGCCTCCACATTGACTCTGTACCGGTACCCCCTGTATATAGCCTCCACATTGACTCTGTACCGTAATACCTGTATATAGTCTCCACATTGACTCTGTACCGTACCCCCTGTATATAGCCTCCACATTGACTCTGTACCGGTACCCCCTGTATATAGCCTCCACATTGACTCTGTACCGGTACCCCCTGTATATAGCCTCCACATTGACTCTGTACCGTAATACCCTGTATATAGCCTCCACATTGACTCTGTACCGGTACCCCCTGTATATAGCCTCCACATTGACTCTGTACCAGTACCCCTGTATATAGCCTCCACATTGACTCTGTACCGTAACACCCTGTATATAGCCTCCACATTGACTCTGTACCGTAACACCCTGTATATAGCCTCCACATTGACTCTGTACCATAATACCCTGTATATAGCCTCCACATTGACTCTGTACCATAATACCCTGTATATAGCCTCCACATTGACTCTGTACCGTAATACCCTGTATATAGCCTCCACATTGACTCTGTACCGTAATACCCTGTATATAGCCTCCACATTGACTCTGTACCGTAATACCCTGTATATAGCCTCCACATTGACTCTGTACCGTAATACCCTGTATATAGCCTCCACATTGACTCTGTACCGTAATACCCTGTATATAGTCTCCACATTGACTCTGTACCATAATACCCTGTATATAGCCTCCACATTGACTCTGTACCCTAATACCCTGTATATAGTCTCCACATTGACTCTGTACCCTAATACCCTGTATATAGCCTCCACATTGACTCTGTACCATAATACCCTGTATATAGCCTCCACATTGACTCTGTTCCGTAATACCCTGTATATAGCCTCCACATGGACTCTGTACCGGTACCCCCTGTATATAGCCTCCACATTGACTCTGTACCGGTAATCCCTGTATATAGCCTCCACATTGACTCTGTACCGGTACCCCCTGTATATAGCCTCCACATTGACTCTGTACCGGTACCCCCTGTATATAGCCTCCACATTGACTCTGTACCGGTACCCCCTGTATATAGTCTCCACATTGACTCTGTACCGGTACCCCCTGTATATAGCCTCCACATTGACTCTGTACCGGTACCCCCTGTATATAGCCTCCACATTGACTCTGTACCGGTACCCCCCTGTATATAGCCTCCACATTGACTCTGTACCGTAATACCCTGTATATAGCCTCCACATTGACTCTGTACCGGTACCCCCTGTATATAGCCTCCACATTGACTCTGTACCGGTACCCCCTGTATATAGCCTCCACATTGACTCTGTACCGTAACACCCTGTATATAGCCTCCACATTGACTCTGTACCGTAACACCCTGTATATAGCCTCCACATTGACTCTGTACCATAATACCCTGTATATAGCCTCCACATTGACTCTGTACCATAATACCCTGTATATAGCCTCCACATTGACTCTGTACCGTAATACCCTGTATATAGCCTCCACATTGACTCTGTACCGTAATACCCTGTATATAGCCTCCACATTGACTCTGTACCGTAATACCCTGTATATAGCCTCCACATTGACTCTGTACCGTAATACCCTGTATATAGCCTCCACATTGACTCTGTACCGTAATACCCTGTATATAGCCTCCACATTGACTCTGTACCCTAATACCCTGTATATAGTCTCCACATTGACTCTGTACCATAATACCCTGTATATAGCCTCCACATTGACTCTGTACCCTAATACCCTGTATATAGTCTCCACATTGACTCTGTACCATAATACCCTGTATATAGCCTCCACATTGACTCTGTACCCTAATACCCTGTATATAGTCTCCACATTGACTCTGTACCATAATACCCTGTATATAGCCTCCACATTGACTCTGTACCATAATACCCTGTATATAGTCTCCACATTGACTCTGTACCCTAATACCCTGTATATAGTCTCCTCATTGACTCTGTACCATAATACCCTGTATATAGCCTCCACATTGACTCTGTACCATAATACCCTGTATATAGCCTCCACATTGACTCTGTACCCTAATACCCTGTATATAGTCTCCACATTGACTCTGTACCATAATACCCTGTATATAGCCTCCACATTGACTCTGTACCCTAATACCCTGTATATAGTCTCCACATTGACTCTGTACCATAATACCCTGTATATAGCCTCCACATTGACTCTGTACCATAATACCCTGTATATAGCCTCCACATTGACTCTGTACCATAATACCCTGTATATAGCCTCCACATTGACTCTGTACCCTAATACCCTGTATATAGCCTCCACATTGACTCTGTACCATAATACCCTGTATATAGCCTCCACATTGACTCTGTACCATAATACCCTGTATATAGCCTCCACATTGACTCTGTACCATAATACCCTGTATATAGCCTCCACATTGACTCTGTACCGTAATACCCTGTATATAGCCTCCACATTGACTCTGTACCGTAATACCCTGTATATAGCCTCCACATTGACTCTGTACCGTAATACCCTGTATATAGCCTCCACATTGACTCTGTACCGTAATACCCTGTATATAGCCTCCACATTGACTCTGTACCGGTACCCCTGTATATAGCCTCCACATGACTCTGTACCGTAACACCCTGTATATAGCCTCCACATTGACTCTGTACCGGTACCCCCACATGTATATAGCCTCCACATTGACTCTGTACCATAATACCCTGTATATAGCCTCCACATTGACTCTGTACCGTAATACCCTGTATATAGCCTCCACATTGACTCTGTACCGTAATACCCTGTATATAGCCTCCACATTGACTCTGTACCGTAATACCCTGTATATAGCCTCCACATTGACTCTGTACCGGTACCCCCTGTATATAGTCTCCACATTGACTCTGTACCATAATACCCTGTATATAGCCTCCACATTGACTCTGTACCGTAATACCCTGTATATAGCCTCCACATTGACTCTGTACCGTAATACCCTGTATATAGCCTCCACATTGACTCTGTACCGTAATACCCTGTATATAGCCTCCACATTGACTCTGTACCGTAATACCCTGTATATAGCCTCCACATTGACTCTGTACCGTAATACCCTGTATATAGCCTCCACATTGACTCTGTACCCTAATACCCTGTATATAGCCTCCACATTGACTCTGTACCATAATACCCTGTATATAGCCTCCACATTGACTCTGTACCCTAATACCCTGTATATAGTCTCCACATTGACTCTGTACCATAATACCCTGTATATAGCCTCCACATTGACTCTGTTCCGTAATACCCTGTATATAGCCTCCACATGGACTCTGTACCGTACCCCCTGTATATAGCCTCCACATTGACTCTGTACCGGTAATACCCTGTATATAGCCTCCACATTGACTCTGTACCGGTACCCCCTGTATATAGCCTCCACATTGACTCTGTACCGGTACCCCCTGTATATAGCCTCCACATTGACTCTGTACCGGTACCCCCCTGTATATAGCCTCCACATTGACTCTGTACCGGTACCCCCTGTATATAGCCTCCACATTGACTCTGTACCGGTACCCCCTGTATATAGCCTCCACATTGACTCTGTACCGGTACCCCCCTGTATATAGCCTCCACATTGACTCTGTACCGTAATACCCTGTATATAGCCTCCACATTGACTCTGTACCGGTAATACCCTGTATATAGCCTCCACATTGACTCTGTACCATAGCCTCCACATACCCCCGTATATAGCCTCCACATTGACTCTGTACCGTAATACCCTGTATATAGCCTCCACATTGACTCTGTACCGTAATACCCTGTATATAGCCTCCACATTGACTCTGTACCATAATACCCTGTATATAGCCTCCACATTGACTCTGTACCATAATACCCTGTATATAGCCTCCACATTGACTCTGTACCATAATACCCTGTATATAGCCTCCACATTGACTCTGTACCATAATACCCTGTATATAGCCTCCACATTGACTCTGTACCATAATACCCTGTATATAGCCTCCACATTGACTCTGTACCGTAATACCCTGTATATAGCCTCCACATTGACTCTGTACCATAATACCCTGTATATAGCCTCCACATTGACTCTGTACCCTAATACCCTGTATATAGTCTCCACATTGACTCTGTACCCTAATACCCTGTATATAGCCTCCACATTGACTCTGTACCATAATACCCTGTATATAGCCTTCACATTGACTCTGTACCCTAATACCCTGTATATAGCCTCCACATTGACTCTGTTCCGTAATACCCTGTATATAGCCTCCACATGGACTCTGTACCGGTACCCCCTGTATATAGCCTCCACATTGACTCTGTACCGGTACCCCCTGTATATAGCCTCCGCATTGACTCTGTACCGGTACCCCCTGTATATAGCCTCCACATTGACTCTGTACCGGTACCCCCTGTATATAGCCTCCACATTGACTCTGTACCGGTACCCCTGTATATAGTCTCCACATTGACTCTGTACCGGTACCCCCTGTATATAGCCTCCACATTGACTCTGTACCGTAATACCCTGTATATAGCCTCCACATTGACTCTGTACCGTAATACCCTGTATATAGCCTCCACATTGACTCTGTACCGTAATACCCTGTATATAGCCTCCACATTGACTCTGTACCGGTACCCCCTGTATATAGCCTCCACATTGACTCTGTACCGGTACCCCCTGTATATAGCCTCCACATTTACTCTGTACCGTAATACCCTGTATATAGCCTCCACATTGACTCTGTACCGTAATACCCTGTATATAGCCTCCACATTGACTCTGTACCATAATACCCTGTATATAGCCTCCACATTGACTCTGTACCATAATACCCTGTATATAGCCTCCACATTGACTCTGTACCATAATACCCTGTATATAGCCTCCACATTGACTCTGTACCGGTATACCCTGTATATAGCCTCCACATTGACTCTGTACCGTAATACCCTGTATATAGCCTCCACATTGACTCTGTACCGTAATACCCTGTATATAGCCTCCACATTGACTCTGTACCGTAACACCCTGTATATAGCCTCCACATTGACTCTGTACCCTAATACCCTGTATATAGCCTCCACATTGACTCTGTACCATAATACCCTGTATATAGCCTCCACATTGACTCTGTACCCTAATACCCTGTATATAGCCTCCACATTGACTCTGTACCATAATACCCTGTATATAGCCTCCACATTGACTCTGTACCCTAATACCCTGTATATAGTCTCCACATTGACTCTGTACCATAACCCTGCATATAGCCTCCACCCTGTATATAGCCTCCACATTGACTCTGTACCATAATACCCTGTATATAGCCTCCACATTGACTCTGTACCATAATACCCTGTATATAGCCTCCACATTGACTCTGTACCATAATACCCTGTATATAGCCTCCACATTGACTCTGTACCATAATACCCTGTATATAGCCTCCACATTGACTCTGTACCATAATACCCTGTATATAGCCTCTCCACATTGACTCTGTACCATAATACCCTGTATATAGCCTCCACATTGACTCTGTACCATAATACCCTGTATATAGTCCTCCACATTGACTCTGTACCATAATACCCTGTATATAGCCTCCACATTGACTCTGTACCATAATACCCTGTATATAGTCTCCACATTGACTCTGTACCATAATACCCTGTATATAGCCTCCACATTGACTCTGTACCATAATACCCTGTATATAGCCTCCACATTGACTCTGTACCATAATACCCTGTATATAGCCTCCACATTGACTCTGTACCATAATACCCTGTATATAGCCTCCACATTGACTCTGTACCATAATACCCTGTATATAGCCTCCACATTGACTCTGTACCGTAATACCCTGTATATAGCCTCCACATTGACTCTGTACCGTAATACCCTGTATATAGCCTCCACATTGACTCTGTACCGTAATACCCTGTATATAGCCTCCACATTGACTCTGTACCGTAATACCCTGTATATAGCCTCCACATTGACTCTGTACCGTAATACCCTGTATATAGCCTCCACATGGACTCTGTACCGTAATACCCTGTATATAGCCTCCACATTGACTCTGTATGTACCGGCCTCCACCCCCCTGTATATAGCCTCCACATTGACTCTGTACCATAATACCCTGTATATAGCCTCCACATTGACTCTGTACCGTAATACCCTGTATATAGCCTCCACATTGACTCTGTACCGTAATACCCTGTATATAGCCTCCACATTGACTCTGTACCGTAATACCCTGTATATAGCCTCCACATTGACTCTGTACCGGTACCCCTGTATATAGTCTCCACATTGACTCTGTACCATAATACCCTGTATATAGCCTCCACATTGACTCTGTACCGTAATACCCTGTATATAGCCTCCACATTGACTCTGTACCGTAGCCTCCACATTGACTCTGTACCGTAATACTCCACATGTATATAGCCTCCACATTGACTCTGTACCGTAATACCCTGTATATAGCCTCCACATTGACTCTGTACCGTAATACCCTGTATATAGCCTCCACATTGACTCTGTATAATACCCTGTATATAGCCTCCACATTGACTCTGTACCATAATACCCTGTATATAGCCTCCACATTGACTCTGTACCATAATACCCTGTATATAGCCTCCACATTGACTCTGTACCGTAATACCCTGTATATAGCCTCCACATTGACTCTGTACCATAATACCCTGTATATAGCCTCCACATTGACTCTGTATATAGCCTCCACATTGACTCTGTAATACCCTGTATATAGCCTCCACATTGACTCTGTACCATAATACCCTGTATATAGCCTCCACATTGACTCTGTACCGTAATACCCTGTATATAGCCTCCACATTGACTCTGTACCATAATACCCTGTATATAGCCTCCACATTGACTCTGTACCATAACACCCTGTATATAGCCTCCACATTGACTCTGTACCGTAACACCCCGTATATAGCCTCCACATTGACTCTGTACCGTAATACCCTGTATATAGCCTCCACATTGACTCTGTACCGTAATACCCTGTATATAGCCTCCACATTGACTCTGTACCGTAATACCCTGTATATAGCCTCCACATTGACTCTGTACCGTAATACCCTGTATATAGCCCCTCTATTGTTATTTACTGCTGCTCTTTAATTATTTTTTTGTTACTCTTATCCCTTTTTTTTGTATTTTCTTAAAACTGCATCATTGGTTAAGGCCTTGTAAGTAAGCATTTCACTGTAAGGTCTACCACACCTGTTGTATTTGGCGCATGTGACGAATAGAATTAGATTTGATTTGAAAGGTTGTGAGTAGGGCTAAAGTAACTAGGCAACAGGATAGATACTGTCTGGTACAGAGTTCATGGATGGTGACGCCCTAGTGATGTACTGGGCTGTACGCACTGTAGTGCATTCTGAAAGTATTCAGACCCTTGGACTTTTTCCACATTTGTTATTCTAAAATGGATGATTTTCCCCTCCCTCATCAATCTACACACAATACCCCATAACGACAAAGCAATAACAGGATTATAGAAATTTTTGCAAATGTATTAAAAGTAAAATACTAAAATATCACATTTACAATAATGACATCACAATACCCCATAATGACATCACAATACACCATAATGACATCACAATAACCCCATAATGATATCACAATACCCCATAATGACAAAGATTTGTGTTTTTTTAACTCTTATCATCTAAGTATTCAGACCTTTACTCAGTCCTTTGTTGAAGCACATTTGGTAGCAATTACAGCCTTGAGTCTTCTTGGGCATGATGCTACAAGCTTGGCACACCTGTATTTGGGGAGTTTCTCCTGTTCTTCTCTGCAGATCATCTCAAGTTCTCAGGTCGAATGGGGAGAGTCGCTGCACAGATATTTTCCGGTCTCTCCAGAGATGTTCGATAGGGTTCAAGTCCGGGTTCTGGCTGGGCCACTCAAGGACATTCAGAGACTTGTCCCAAAGCCACTCCTGCGTTGTCTTGGCTGTGTGCTTATGGTCATTGTCCTGTTAGAAGGTGAACCTTCGCCCCAGTCTTAGGGTCGTTTTCCTGTTGGAAGGTGAACCTTCATCCCAGTCTGAGGTCCTGAGTGCTCTGAAGCAGGTTTTCATCAATAATCTCTCTGTACTTTGCTCCATTCATCTTTCCCTCGATCCTGACTAGTCTCCCAGTCTATGCCGCTGAATAACATCCACACAGCATGACGCTGCCACCACCATGCTTCAACATAGGGTGGTGTCAGGTTTCCTTCAGAGTTGACGCTTGGCATTCAGGCCAAAGACTTCTATCTTGGTTTCGTCAGACCAGAGAATCTTGTTTCTCATGGTCTGAGAGTCATTTAGGTGACTTTTGGCAAACTCCAAGTGGGCTGTCATGTGCCTTTTACAGAGGAGTGGCATCCATCTGGCCTGACTGGAGGAGTGCTGCTGGGAAGGTTGTCCTTCTGGAAGTTTCTCCCATCTCCACAGAGGAACTCTGGAGCTCTGACAGAGTGACCATCAGGTTTTTGGCCACCTTCCCGACTAAGACCTTTCTCCCCCGATTGACCAATTTGGCCGGGCAGCCAGCTCTAGGAAGAGTTCTGGTGGTCCCAAACTTCTTTAAATCTTGTCTCGGAGCTCTACAGACAATTCCTTCGACCTCATGGCTTGGTTTTTGCTCTGACATGCACTGTCAACTATGGGACCTTATATAGACAGTTGTGTGCCTTTCCAAAGTATGTCCAATCAGTTGAATTTACCACAGGTGGAGTCCAATCAAGTTTTAGAAACATCTCAAGGATGATTCATGGAAACAAGATGCTGACCTGAGCTCAATTTCGAGTCTCATAGCAAAAGTCTGAATACTTATGTAAATAAGGTATTTATTTTTTTGGTTATTTATAAATTAGCAAAAAATATATAATTTGTTTTTTGCTTCGTCATTCTGTAATATTGTGTGTAGATTGATGAAGGAAAAAAATATTGAATACGTTTTAGAATAAGACTATAACACAACAAAAATTAGAAAAAGTAAAGGGGTCTGAATGCTTTCCGAATGCAATGACTGGCGGCCTTGCGGTCGGACGCCAATCAGTTGCCATACCAACCGGTGATGCAGCCAGTTAAAATGCATCAATCAACGCTGCAGCTGTAGAACCTTTTTGAGGATCTGAGGACCCATGCCAAATCTTTTCAGCCTCCCGAGCCTCCGCTCATCTGCCTAGCATGTGGGGGAACATGTTGTGTTTGGGTGGGTTAGAGTTAGTGTGTGTGTGGGTGTGGAGATTTGGGGTGGTGAGAGAACCACCAAAGTAGAACACAGAGCTGCTGTTCTTAGTGTGTTAGTGTTGTGTCTGACTGAACACCCAACCAGACAATAGAATGACTAGGGAGTCTGAGAGACTGGGGGAGTCGAGGAGAGAGAGCCCACACAACAGGAGGGAGAGAGGGAGTGACGGTATTGTGTCTGATCAGAGAGAGAACCACCAGCTTAGCACCATGGGAGTCTGAGAGACTGGGGAGTCTGAACAAGAGACCACACAATGGGAGCCACTGCATGAGAGAGAGAGAGAGAGAGAGAGAGAGAGAGAGAGAGAGAGAGAGAGAGAGAGAGAGAGAGAGAGAGAGAGAGAGAGAGAGAGAGAGAGAAAGAGAGAAAGAGAGAGAGAGAGAGAGAGAGAGAGAGAGAGAGGGAGAGAGAGAGAGAGAGAGAGAGAGAGAGAGAGAGAGAGAGAGAGAGAGAGAGAGAGAGAGAGAGAGAGAGAGAGAGAGAGGAGAGAGAGAGAGAGAGAGAGAGAGAGAGAGAGAGAGAGAGAGAGAGAGAGAGAGAGAGAGAGAGAGAGAGAGAGAGAGAGAGAGAGAGAGAGAGAGAGAGAGAGAGAGAGAGAGAGAGAGAGAGAGAGAGAGAGAGCATGTCAGTATTGTGTCTGACTGAACATCCAACCACTTGGTTAGCACCAGGGGAATCTGGTTTAAATACTGGGGGAGTCTAGGAGAGAGACTGGAGGAGAGACTGGAGGAGTCTAGGGGAGAGACTGGAGGAGTCTTGCGGAGAGACTGGACGAGTATAGGGGAGAGACTGGAGGAGTCTAGGGAGAGACTGGGGGAGAGACTGGAGGAGAGACTGAGGGAGTTTAGGGAAGAGACTGGATGAGTATAGGGGAGAGACTGGAGGAGTCTAGGGGAGAGACTGGGGGAGAGACCCGAGGAGAGACTGAGGGAGATTAGGGGAGAGACTGGATGAGTATAGGGAGAGACTGGAGAAGTCTAGGGAGAGACTGGGGGAGAGACTGGAGGAGAGACTGAGGGAGTTTAGGGAAGAGACTGGATGAGTATAGGGGAGAGACTGGAGGAGTCTAGGGGAGAGACTGGGGAGAGACTGGAGGAGAGACTGGAGGAGAGACTGAGGGAGTTTAGGGAGAGACTGGATGAGTATAGGTGAGAGACTGGAGGAGTCTAGGGGAGAGACTGGGGGAGAGACTGGAGGAGAGACTGAGGGAGTTTAGGGGAGAGACTGGATGAGTATAGGGGAGAGACTGGAGGAGTCTAGGGAGAGACTGGGGGAGAGACTGGAGGAGAGACTGAGGGAGTTTAGGGAGAGACTGGATGAGTATAGGGGAGAGACTCGAGGAGTCTAGGGGAGAGACTGGGGAAGAGACTGGAGGAGTCTAGGGGAGAGACTGGGGGAGAGAGACTGAAAGAGAGACTGGGGGACAGACTGAAAGAGAGACTGGTGGAGAGACTAGGGAGAGACTGAGGGAGAGACTAGGGAGAGACTAGGGAGAGACTCAGGGAGAGACTAGGGAGAGACTGAGGGAGAGACTGATGTAGAGACTAGGGGAGATACTAGGGTGAGACTGAGGGAGAGACTAGGGGTGAGACTGAGGGAGAGACTAGGGGAGAGACTAGGGAGAGACTAGGGAGAGACTGAGGGAGAGACTGAGGGAGAGACTAGGGAGAGACTAGGGAGAGACTAGGGAGAGACTGGGGAGAGACTGGGGAGAGACTGAGGGAGAGACTAGGGAGAGACTAGGGAGAGACTGAGAGACTGGGGAGAGACTGAGGGAGGGACTAGGGAGAGACTGAGGGAGAGACTAGGGAGAGACTGAGGGAGAGACTGATGTAGAGACTAGGGGAGAGACTAGGGTGAGACTGAGGGAGAGACTAGGGAGAGACTAGGGGAGAGACTGGGGAGAGACTGAGGGAGAGACTAGGGAGAGACTGGGGAGAGACTAGGGAGAGACTAGGGGAGAGACTGAGGGTGAGACTGAGGGAGAGACTAGGGGAGAGACTAGGGAGAGACTGGGGAGAGACTGAGGAGAGACTAGGGTGAGACTGAGCGAGAGACTAGGGAGAGACTAGGGGAGAGACTGAGGGAGAGACTAGGGTGAGACTGAGGGAGAGACTAGGGAGAGACTAGGGGAGAGACTGGGGAGAGACTAGGGAGAGACTGAGGGAGAGACTGGGGGAGAGACTGGGGTGAGACTGAGGGAGAGACTAGGGAGAGACTAGGGGAGAGACTGAGGGAGAGACTAGGGTGAGACTGAGGAGAGACTAGGGTGAGACTGAGGGAGAGACTAGGGAGAGACTAGGGAGAGACTAGGGAGAGACTAGGGAGAGACTAGGGAGAGACTAGGGAGAGACTGGGGAGAGACTGGGGTGAGACTGAGGGAGAGACTAGGGAGAGACTAGGGGAGAGACTGAGGGAGAGACTAGGTGAGACTGAGGGAGAGACTAGGGTGAGACTGAGGGAGAGACTAGGGAGAGACTAGGGGAGAGACTAGGGAGAGACTAGGGAGAGACTAGGGAGAGACTAGGGGAGAGACTAGGGAGAGACTAGGAGAGACTAGGGAGAGACTAGGAGAGACTAGGGAGAGACTAGGGTGAGACTGAGGAGAGACTAGGGTGAGACTGAGGGAGAGACTAGGGAGAGAGTAGGGGAGAGACTAGGGAGAGACTAGGGAGAGACTAGGGAGAGACTAGGGGAGAGACTAGGAGAGACTAGGGAGAGACTAGGGGAGAGACTAGGGAGCGACTAGGGAGAGACTAGGGAGAGACTGATGTAGAGACTAGGGAGAGACTAGGGAGAGACTGAGGGAGAGACTAGGGAGAGACTAGGGAGAGACTAGGGATAGACTGGGGAGAGACTAGGAGAGACTAGGGAGAGACTAGGGAGAGACTGATGTAGAGACTAGGGAGAGACTAGGGAGAGACTAGAGAGAGACTAGGGGAGAGACTAGGGAGAGACTGATGTAGAGACTAGGGAGAGACTAGGGAGAGACTGAGGGAGAGACTAGGGAGAGACAAGGGAGAGACTGAGGGAAAGACTAGGGAGAGACTAGGGTGAGACTGAGGGAGAGACTAGGGAGAGACTAGGGAGAGACTAGGGAGAGACTAGGTGAGACTGAGGGAGAGACTAGGGAGAGACTAGGGAGAGACTGAGGAAGAGACTAGGGAGAGACTAGGGAGAGACTAGGGAGAGACTAGGGAGAGACTAGGGGAGAGACTAGGGAGAGACTAGGGAGAGACTAGGGAGAGACTGGGGAGAGACTGAGGGAGAGACTAGTGAGAGACTGGGAGAGACTAGGGAGAGACTAGGAGAGACTAGGAGAGACTAGGGAGAGACTAGGGAGAGACTAGGGAGAGACTAGGGAGAGACTGGGGGAGAGACTGAGGGAGAGACTAGGGAGAGACTGGGGAGAGACTGAGGGAGAGACTAGGGAGAGACTGGGGAGAGACTAGGGAGAGACTGAGGGAGAGACTAGGGAGAGACTGGGGAGAGACTGAGGGAGAGACTAGGGAGAGACTAGGGAGAGACTGAGGGAGAGACTAGGGTGAGACTGAGGGAGAGACTAGGGTGAGACTGAGGGAGAGACTAGGAGAGACTAGGGAGAGACTAGGGAGAGACTAGGGAGAGACTAGGGGAGAGACTAGGGAGAGACTAGGGAGAGACTAGGGAGAGACTAGGGAGAGACTAGGGGAGAGACTAGGGAGAGACTAGGGTGAGACTGAGGGAGAGACTAGGGTGAGACTGAGGGAGAGACTAGGAGAGAGTAGGGAGAGACTAGGGAGAGACTAGGGAGAGACTAGGGAGAGACTAGGGAGAGACTAGGGAGAGACTAGGGAGAGACTAGGGAGAGACTAGGGAGCGACTAGGGAGAGACTAGGGAGAGACTGATGTAGAGACTAGGGGAGAGACTAGGGAGAGACTGAGGGAGAGACTAGGGGAGAGACTAGGGAGAGACTAGGGATAGACTGGGGAGAGACTAGGGAGAGACTAGGGAGAGACTAGGGAGAGACTGATGTAGAGACTAGGGAGAGACTAGGGAGAGACTAGAGAGAGACTAGGGGAGAGACTAGGGAGAGACTGATGTAGAGACTAGGGAGAGACTAGGGAGAGACTGAGGGAGAGACTAGGGAGAGACAAGGGAGAGACTGAGGGAAAGACTAGGGAGAGACTAGGGTGAGACTGAGGGAGAGACTAGGGAGAGACTAGGGAGAGACTAGGGAGAGACTAGGGTGAGACTGAGGGAGAGACTAGGGAGAGACTAGGGAGAGACTGAGGAAGAGACTAGGGAGAGACTAGGAGAGACTAGGGGAGAGACTAGGGAGAGACTAGGGGAGAGACTAGGGAGAGACTAGGGAGAGACTAGGGGAGAGACTGGGGAGAGACTGAGGGAGAGACTAGTGAGAGACTGGGAGAGACTAGGAGAGACTAGGGAGAGACTAGGGAGAGACTAGGGAGAGACTAGGGAGAGACTAGGGAGAGACTAGGGAGAGACTGGGGAGAGACTGAGGGAGAGACTAGGGAGAGACTGGGGAGAGACTGAGGGAGAGACTAGGGAGAGACTGGGGAGAGACTAGGGAGAGACTGAGGGAGAGACTAGGGAGAGACTGGGGAGAGACTGAGGGAGAGACTAGGGAGAGACTAGGGAGAGACTAGGGAGAGACTAGGGAGAGACTGGGGAGAGACTGAGGGAGAGACTAGGGAGAGACTAGGGAGAGACTAGGGAGAGACTAGGGAGAGACTAGGACTAGGGAGAGACTAGGGAGAGACTGGGAGAGACTAGGGAGAGACTAGGGAGAGACTAGGGAGAGACTAGGGAGAGACTGGGGAGAGACTGAGGGAGAGACTAGGGAGAGACTGGGAGAGACTAGGGAGAGACTAGGGAGACTGGGAGAGACTAGGGAGAGACTAGGGAGAGACTAGGGAGAGACTAGGGAGAGACTAGGGAGAGACTAGGGAGAGACTAGGGAGAGACTGAGGGAGAGACTAGTGAGAGACTGGGAGAGACTAGGGAGAGACTAGGGAGAGACTAGGGAGAGACTAGGGAGAGACTGATGTAGAGATTAGGGAGAGACTAGGGGAGAGACTGGGAGAGACTAGGGAGAGACTAGGGAGAGACTAGTGAGAGACTGGGGAGAGACTAGGGAGAGACTAGGGAGAGACTAGGGAGAGACTGGGGAGAGACTAGGGAGAGACTGGGAGAGACTAGGGAGAGACTGAGGGAGAGACTAGGGAGAGACTAGGGGAGAGACTGGGAGAGACTAGGGAGAGACTAGGGAGAGACTGGGAGAGACTAGGGAGAGACTAGGGAGAGAGAGCTCTATGTTGTAATGTCTTGTGTAGCTGTCATAAAGGCCTTATGACTGCGTATATAGGGGGCATACAGGAGGGTCTGTGGAATTTCACTCACATTGTCACCTTCCAACTCAAGTCTGTCAATTAAGTTGCCTCAGTTTCCTTTAAAGTGTAATTAAAAGGTTTTAAATCAAGTCAACGGTCACAGGAAATCACAGAGCGGCGTTCCAAATAGAACCCTATTCTCTATGTAAGCGCACTACTTTTAACCAGGGCATATAGGGACAAGGCTGCCATTTGGGACATATCCAAGGAGCTCAGCTCAGCCATCTGCCATATACATTGAGGCTATACGCTAATACTCAACATTAGATATAATCTGTCCCGAATTCAGAACACATTCTGTGCATGTTGCTGGCTATCTGATGATTTCTGGACTTCTGGACTTGAATTAACTCTCTCCTGTTACCATGGGGTGTGGGGTGGTAGATAACCTAGTGGTTAGAGTGTTAACCCACTGTTCCCCTGAACAAGGCAGTTAACCCACTGTTCCCCTGAACAAGGCAGTTAACCCACTGTTCCCCTGAACAAGGCAGTTAACCCACTGTTCCCCTGAACAAGGAAGTTAACCCACTGTTCCCCTGAACAGGGCAGTTAACCCACTGTTCCCCTGAACAAGGCAGTTAACCCACTGTTCCCTGAACAAGGCAGTTAACCCACTGTTCCCTGAACAAGGCAGTTAACCCACTGTTCCCCTGAACAAGGCAGTTAACCCACTGTTCCCCTGAACAAGGCAGTTAACCCACTGTTCCCTGAACAGGGCAGTTAACCCACTGTTCCCCTGAACAAGGCAGTTAACCCACTGTTCCCCTGAACAAGGCAGTTAACCCACTGTTCCCTTGCCTGAAATAAGGTTCATTTTGTTAACCCACTGTTCCCCATGTTGCTAACTGTCCTTGTAATTAAGAATTTGTTCTTAACTGACTTGCCTAGTTAAATAAAGGTTCATTTTGATTTAAATGTTTGTTACATGTTGCTAACTGTCCTGTTGTGTTTGTAAACACTGGTGATGAACAACTGGGGTCCCAGGTGAGGCCCTGTAGTAGGTTGTTCCTAACCTGGCCAGATTACAGACACTGGGGGTGGGGGTGGAGGTGGAGGTGGGTGGGGGGTATTACAGTATTAGTAAAAATGTGATTGATACATGTGGATGATCTTGTTCCTGTTGTGTTTGTAAACACCCTGGTAGGTTGATTAATAACCTGAACCAGATTACAGACACTGGTTACAGTGAGACGCTTCCTGTTGAGTGGGTTGATTAATAACCTGAACCAGATTACAGGCACTCGTTACAGTGAGACGCTTCCTGTTGAGTGGGTTGATTAATAACCTGAACCAGATTACAGACACTGGTTACAGTGAGACGCTTCCTCGTGAGCGGACATCTTGATGAAAACCAGTCCATACTCAGGTCCCCAAGAAAGTAGACCTCTTTCTGTTTACATCACATACACTATGAAGCATTTCACACATATTATTTAGATACTGACTGTTCACACCTGGTAGCTTATAGCAACACCCCAAAAGAAAAGGCTTTAGATGTGCCAGGTGAACCTGCAACCACAACACTTCAATAACACTTGATCTTCTCTAAGCATTACAAGGATTATGGCTCGGGAATATATACAGCAACACCTCCCCCATAAGCATTACTGTCTCTTCTATAGATGTTATAGCCTTGTATTGCTACTATCATCAAATCAATTATCTGAGTCTCATAAATGGCTAATATATGAATGTTATCTGATGTTAGCAAGTTGTTGATTTCATGAACCTTATTTCTAAGGCTACATATATTAATATGAGC
>NC_056452.1:30908120-30955620 GCF_018296145.1 Oncorhynchus tshawytscha | reverse complement strand
TCTTTATCCCCTTACACTGTGTATAAGACAATAGTTTTTTTGGAATTGTTAGTTAGATTACTTGCTCGTTATTACTGCATTGTCGGAACTAGAAGCACAAGCATTTCGCTACACTCGCATTAACATCTGCTAACCATGTGTATGTGACAAATAAAATTTGATTTGATTTGATTTGAGGGTGGATGGCTTCTGGATATTACCTTGCTCTCTAATCATTGGCTGATCACTCCCAACCAATAGGAATCCCCACCCCCCACCCAATTGACTACTTTTAAATGGTGGAGGCCATCAATGTCTAAATTAAAACGAGTAAATATCAATCTAGTGACCTCCATTTTTCTCAATGATTGACACTTGACACCGAAATGCCAAAATAAAGATAGGTGAAGTGATAATTTAAACATCTAACAACAGAAGTAATTAGATGCATAAGTAATTTATTCAAATCAACAACCTTTCGTCACACAATCAATAACGTTTAATTTTGACGAATAATTTTGCACGCCCAATTTTTCAGTTTTTGATTTGTTAAAAAGTTTGAAATATCCAATGAATCGTTCCACTTCATGATTGTGTCCCACTTGTTGTTGATTCTTCACAAAAAAATACAGTTTTATATCTTTATGTTTGAAGCCTGAAATGTGGCAAAAGGTCGCAAAGTTCAAGGGGGCCGAATACTTTCGCAAGGCACTGTATGTAAATATATGTATATATAAATATATATGTCTGTAGTATGTCTACCTGATTACGTTGGAAGACGTGTGCTAAAAGGCTGGGTAAAATGTGATATTTTTCACTAAATCTAACCCCCGACTTGTGGCCACTTCTGTAGAATGACACATGCAAGGAATAGTGTACCGTTTGGAACTCGTCCATTGCCTTTTCTACTTCACTTCATGTTGGCCAAAGGGCCTGTCTTCTCTACTTCACTTCCTGTTGGCCACAGGGGATGTCTTCTCTACTTCACTTCCTGTTGGCCACAGGGGATGTCTTTTCTACTTCACTTCCTGTTGGCCAAATGGCCTGTCTTCTCTACTTCACTTCCTGTTGGCCACAGGGCCTGTCTTCTCTACTTCACTTCCTGTTGGCCACAGGGGATGTCTTCTCTACTTCACTTCCTGTTGGCCAAAGGGCCTGTATTCTCTAGCTGTTGACCACAGGGCCTGTATTCTCTAGCTGCTGACCACAGGGCCTGTAATCTCTACTTCACTTTCTGTTGGCCACAGGGCCTGTATTCTCTAGCTGTTGATCACAGGGCCTGTATTCTCTCGCTGCTGACCACAGGGCCTGTATTCTCTAGCTGCTGACCACAGGGCCTGTATTCTCTAGCTGCTGACCACAGGGCCTGTATTCTCTAGCTGCTGGCCACAGGGCCTGTAATCTCTAGCTGCTGGCCACAGGGCCTGTAATCTCTAGCTGCTGGCCACAGGTCCTGTAATCTCTAGCTGCTGGCCACAAGGCCTGTAATCTCTAGCTGCTGGCCACAGGGCCTGTAATCTCTAGCTGCTGGCCACAGGTCCTGTATTCTCTCCTTCTCTTCCTCCTGCTGGCCACAGGTCCTGTAATCTCTAGCTGCTGGCCACAGGGCCTGTAATCTCTAGCTGCTGGCCACAGGGCCTGTAATCTCTAGCTGCTGGCCACAGGTCCTGTATTCTCTCCTTCTCTTCCTCCTGCTGGCCACAGGTCCTGTATTCTCTCCTTCCCTTCCTCCTGCTGGCCACAGGGCCTGTATTCTCTCCTTCTCTTCCTCCTGCTGGCCACAGGGCCTGTATTCTCTCCTTCTCTTCCTCCTGCTGGCCACAGGGCCTGTATTCTCTAGCTGCTGGCCACAGGGCCTGTATTCTCTAGCTGCTGACCACAGGGCCTGTATTCTCTAACTGCTGACCACAGGGCCTGTATTCTCTAGCTGCTGACCACAGGGCCTGTATTCTCTAGCTGCTGACCACAGGGCCTGTATTCTCTAGCTGCTGACCACAGGGCCTGTATTCTCTAGCTGCTGACCACAGGGCCTGTATTCTCTCCTTCTCTTCCTCCTGCTGGCCACAGGGCCTGTATTCTCTCCTTCCCTTCCTCCTGGTGGCCACAGGGCCTGTATTCTCTCCTTCTCTTCCTCCTGCTGGCCACAGGGCCTGTAATCTCTAGCTGCTGGCCACAGGTCCTGTATTCTCTCCTTCTCTTCCTCCTGCTGGCCACAGGTCCTGTAATCTCTAGCTGCTGGCCACAGGGCCTGTAATCTCTAGCTGCTGGCCACAGGGCCTGTAATCTCTAGCTGCTGGCCACAGGTCCTGTATTCTCTCCTTCTCTTCCTCCTGCTGGCCACAGGTCCTGTATTCTCTCCTTCCCTTCCTCCTGCTGGCCACAGGGCCTGTATTCTCTCCTTCTCTTCCTCCTGCTGGCCACAGGGCCTGTATTCTCTCCTTCTCTTCCTCCTGCTGGCCACAGGGCCTGTATTCTCTAGCTGCTGGCCACAGGGCCTGTATTCTCTAGCTGCTGACCACAGGGCCTGTATTCTCTAACTGCTGACCACAGGGCCTGTATTCTCTAGCTGCTGACCACAGGGCCTGTATTCTCTAGCTGCTGACCACAGGGCCTGTATTCTCTAGCTGCTGACCACAGGGCCTGTATTCTCTAGCTGCTGACCACAGGGCCTGTATTCTCTCCTTCTCTTCCTCCTGCTGGCCACAGGGCCTGTATTCTCTCCTTCCCTTCCTCCTGGTGGCCACAGGGCCTGTATTCTCTCCTTCTCTTCCTCCTGCTGGCCACAGGGCCTGTATTCTCTAGCTGCTGACCACAGGGCCTGTATTCTCTAGCTGCTGGCCACAGGTCCTGTATTCTCTCCTTCTCTTCCTCCTGCTGGCCACAGGGTCTGGTATAGAGGATGACGGATAGAGTGTTACATCTCTGACAGTCTATTTTTAACTTTTCCAAAGCAGCGTTCCGACACACACACAGTTTTCCTTCGTGACATCTGGACATGGTTATGGTTAGAGAAGGCAAAGCATCTCTCATACAGCCCGTGTGCCATTAGGATGTATTACTCCAGAAACAGGCCATGTGTCCCAAATGCTTCCTTTCTTTTTGACCAGTATCAATGGGGCTCTTGTCCAATGTAGTGCACCGCGTAGGGAATAGGCTGCATTTTGGGATGCATTCGGGATGAACGGTCCATTCCAGTGAGATCTGTAACCAAACATACATTGTTCTGAAGCATTCTACAGTACATGACTCACACTGATGCCTGGATACACTTGATGCCCCCCCCCCCCAGGGGGTAGTCCCCATATGGTAGTATGGCCACCCCCAGGGGGTATTCCCCATATAGCTGCAGTAAGGCCACCCCCAGGGGGTATTCCCCATATAGCTGCAGTAAGGCCACCCCCAGGGGGTAGTCCCCATATAGCTGCAGTACGGCCACCCCCAGGGGGTAGTCCCCATATAGCTGCAGTACGGCCACCCCCAGGGGGTAGTCCCCATATAGCTGCAGTACGGCCACCCCCAGGGAGTAGTCCCCATATAGCTGCAGTACGGCCACCCCCAGGGAGTAGTCCCCATATGGTAGTACAGCGACCCCCAGGGGGTAGTCCCCATATAGCTGCAGTACGGCCACCCCCAGGGAGTAGTCCCCATATAGCTGCAGTACGGCCACCCCCAGGGAGTAGTCCCCATATAGCTGCAGTACGGCCACCCTCAGGGGTAGTCCCCGTATCGCTGCAGTACGGCCACCCCCAGGGGTAGTTCCCGTATAGCTGCAGTACGGCCACCCCCAGGGGTAGTCCCCATATAGCTGCAGTACGGCCACCCCCAGGGGGTAGTCCCCATATAGCTGCAGTACGGCCACCCCCAGGGGTAGTCCCCATATAGCTGCAGTACGGCCACCCCCAGGGGTAGTCCCCATAAAGCTGCAGTCCCCCCCAGGGAGTAGTCCCCATATAGCTGCAGTACAGCCACCCCCAGGGGTAGTCCCCATATAGCTGCAGTACGGCCACCCCCAGGGGTAGTCCCCATATAGCTGCAGTACGGCCACCCCCAGGGAGTAGTCCCCATATAGCTGCAGTACGGCCACCCCCAGGGGTAGTCCCCATATAGCTGCAGTACGGCCACCCC
Organism: Oncorhynchus tshawytscha; assembly: GCF_018296145.1. Taxonomy (NCBI): domain Eukaryota; kingdom Metazoa; phylum Chordata; class Actinopteri; order Salmoniformes; family Salmonidae; genus Oncorhynchus; species Oncorhynchus tshawytscha. Next base: position 30,951,516 of record NC_056452.1, on the reverse strand, counting down.
CAGGGAGTAGTCCCCATATAGCTGCAGTATGGCCACCCCCAGGGGTAGTCCCCATATAGCTGCAGTACGGCCACCCCCAGGGGGTAGTCCCCATATAGCTGCAGTACAGCCACCCCCAGGGAGTAGTCCCCATTTAGCTGCAGTACAGCCACCCCCAGGGGGTAGTCCCCATATAGCTGCAGTACGGCCACCCCCAGGGAGTAGTCCCCATATAGCTGCAGTACAGCCACCCCCAGGGGTAGTCCCCATATAGCTGCAGTACGGCCACCCCCAGGGGTAGTCCCCATATAGCTGCAGTACAGCCACCCCCAGGGGTAGTCCCAATATAGCTGCAGTACAGCCACCCCCAGGGGTAGTCCCCATATAGCTGCAGTACGGCCACCCCCAGGGGGTAGTCCCCATATAGCTGCAGTACAGCCACCCCCAGGGGTAGTCCCCATATAGCTGCAGTACGGCCACCCCCAGGGGGTAGTCCCCATATAGCTGCAGTACGGCCACCCCCAGGGGTAGTCCCCATATAGCTGCAGTACGGCCACCCCCAGGGGGTAGTCCCCATATAGCTGCAGTACGGCCACCCTCAGGGGGTAGTCCCCGTATCGCTGCAGTACGGCCACCCCCAGGGGGTAGTCTCCGTATCGCTGCAGTACGGCCACCCCCAGGGGGTAGTCCCCAGATAGCTGCAGTACGGCCACCCCCAGGGGGTAGTCCCCATATAGCTGCAGTACAGCCACCCTCAGGGGGTAGTCCCCATATAGCTGCAGTACAGCCACCCCCAGGGGGTAGTCCCCATATAGCTGCAGTACGGCCACCCCCAGGGGGTAGTCCCCATATAGCTGCAGTACGGCCACCCCCAGGGGGTAGTCCCAATATAGCTGCAGGGGGTGGAGTTTAACAATACAACTTTTTGACAGGTGTGCTATTATCAACTTTAAATGCATTCTTAATACTACCATACGGCTACCCCCAGGGGGGGTAAACGTATCACACTGTATCTCCACTTCCTGTTTATTCAATCTCCATGGAATCGATCTTGGCCCTTTGATTGGCTGATTGGCATCCTGGTCAGGGTTACAACCCCCATAGCTTTTAAAACAAATACAGTAATGGACTGTCTCATCTGTGATTTGGCTGACTTTTAGAGAGAGAAAGGGAAACATCTAGAACTGGAATTTCCCTCTGTGTTTATGTTTGCAGGGGAGTGGCGGAATAAGGGTGTGTAACAAAAGATTCCTTTGAGAACGAGAGAGAGGGAGAGGGAGAGAGGGAGAGAGAGAGGGAGAGAGAGAGAGAGAGAGAGAGGGAGAGAGAGAGAGAGAGAGACAGAGAGAGAGAGAGAGAGAGAGTTAGAGGTTCGCCCTGCCTCAAGGCTTCAACTGAATACCGTGTGTGAATATAGTGTCAAATCAACAATGCAGTTCACAAAACAGAGTTAAGAAATGTTTTACTAAATAAACTAAAGTAAAACATTTAATAAAAAGTAACACAATAAAATAACAATAGAGGCGATATACAAGGGGTCGTCCCAAGTCAATGTGCGGGGTTACAGGTTAGCCAAGGTAATTTGTACATGTAGGTTGGGGTAAAGTGACTCTGCATAGATAATAAACAGAGAGTTGCAGCAGTGTAAAAACAAAGGGGGGGAAGGTTAATGTAAATAGTCCGGGTGGCCATTTGATTAATTGTTCAGCGTTCTTACGGCTTGGGGGTAGAAGCTGTTAACAAGGAGCCTTTTGGACCTGGGCTCCAGTACCGCTTGCCGTGCGGTAGCAGAGAGAACAGTCTATGAGCTGGAGTCTTGGAGAACAGTTACAGAGCTGTTATCTTACGAATAAACTCTTAAAGACCTAGTAATATTTTATTAATCGTCAGCTTAATTCAGTCTCATCTGAAAGTTGTAAATTCTTCACGAACCCTGGCTAACAAGTTGAATCAGCAATACAAAATTGGGTTTAATTATTTATTTACTAAATACCTAACCAATCACACAGAATTACATATACACAGAATGAATTATACCTTGATTACAAATTATGCCATAAAGGAAAACGTCCCTAGTGGGCGGAACAGATATGACAGCTGGTTACACAAAAGAAAAGGGTCTGGGTTTGAGTGAAAGAGCGGGAAGACTGAGGAACAAAGGGCGAAGCTGTGCTATCGTAAATACAGTATCTTATTCATTCTAAATCACTGCCCATTTGGAAAAGGAAAAAGCAATAAATATTTACTCTGAGCTGCGCTTCGGTAGGTTGGTGGTAGATGGAAGGCCGTGTTGCCCAACCGAGTCCTTTGAAGAATATCTCTGGTGGCAAATTGGCTATGTTGTAGTAACGTCGTTGTGTGGTAGATGGGGTACCCTGTCTGTTCTTTCCTAGCCTACGTTTGCAGCTGCTGTTGCTAACTCATGTTGGTTTCGTTCTGTAGTTATTATCTGAACCATTCTGACATCGGACCGTCGTCCTCACATCCTCGGGAACAGGAAGTTATATTGTCGTCAAGGCTTTATATAGTGGAGCGAGATATATAGGAAGGAAGAGGAGGGTGTGTCTGAAAAGTTTTATAACCCATGTCTCTTCACAGGGGCGGGCCACTGATTGAGCAGAGCCCTAACCTTATGAAAACCCAAATCTCTCATTTGGAAGCTAAAATTACATTTCATCTCTTCACTAATAATTTTATATTCAAACATTTAAATTGAACAACAATTCCATGTGAATCCGATAACTATGATGTGTAGACTTTCCACTGTAGAGTTTGTCATCTTATCATTGTTGAGAATGTCCCAGATGACAACCGAACTGACATCATATTCATTAAGTACTACTGCATATGTTCAATTGGTCGGATTACCAGAATATAGTTGATTTACCCCCACCTTCTGATGTTCCCAGAATCTTTAAGTTAACCAAGGGGTTTTCAAATTTCACATCAGTAGGGTAGAGAGAGGAAAAAGGGAGGAAGAGGTATTTATGACTGTCATAAACCTACACCCAGACCAACGTCATGACAGTGGTCTGCTTGAAACATGTGGGTATTACAGATCAGGGAGAGGTTTAAAATGTCAGTGAAGACATTTGCCAGTTGGTCCGTGCATGCTCTGAGTACACTTCCTGGTAATCCATCTGGCCCCGTGGCCTTGTAAATGTTGACTTATTTAGCTTCTTATGGGCAGGTGGGACAGTAGCATCCCACCTGGCCAACATCCGGTGAATTGCAGTGCGCGAAATTCAAAACTACCAAATTCAAATATTTAACATTCTTGAAAATATATGTGTCATACATCAAAATAAAGCTTAACTTCTTTTGAATCCAGCCGCTGTGTCATATTTCAAAAATGCTTTACAGTGAAAGCAAACCATGAGGACAACGCCCCGCATTCAAACACATGAAAATCATATTTCAACCAGGCAGGTGCACCACAAAAATAAGAAATAGCGATATAATTCATGCCTTACCTTAAAAGATCTTCTTCTGTTGGCACTCCAAAATGTCCCAGAAAATTCACAAATGGTCCTTTTGTTCGATAATGTCCTTCTTTATGTCCCAAAAATGTTCAACATGCCTACAAAGTATCTAATAAAGTTACCTGTAAATTTGGTCCAAACATTTCAAACAACATTCCTAATCCAACCTCAGGTTCCCTAAAATGTAAATAATCAATCAAATTTAAGACGGAATAAACTGTTTCCAATACCGGATAAAAACACCTTGAAGCACGCTCCAGTTCACGCTCATCAAAACATCAAAACAGTAGAGTCCACCTGGAATGACACTTAAAATGAAGAGCCTTACTTCTTCATTTCTAAAAACAAAAACATCAAACAATTTCTAAAGACTGTTGACATCTATTGGAAGTCATAGGAACTGCAACCAGGCTACTAACAATAAGGGTGTCCCATAGAAAACAAATGGAAAATCCTATGACCTCAAAAAGAATTCCCCTGGAAGGTTTGTCCTCGGGGTTTTGCTTGCCATATCAGTTCTGTTATACTCACAGACATTATGTTAACAGTTTTAGAAACGTTAGAGTGTTTTCTATCCAAATCAATCAATTATATTCATATCCTAGCTTCTGGGCCTGAGTAGCAGGCAGTTTACTTTGGGCACGCTTTTCATCCGGAGGTGTAAATACTGTCCCCTACCCAAGAGAGGTTAAATGTCTTGCTCACATTGGCTACGGAGAGCATGATCACACAGTCGTCCGGAACAGCTAGTGCTCTCATGCATGATTCAGTGTTTCTTGCCTCAAAGCAAGCATAAAAGGCATTTAGCCCGTCTGGTTGGGTCGCATCACTGGGCAGCCTGCGACCGGGATTAACTTTGTACTCTGTAATAGTTTGCAAGCCCTACCACATCCAACGAACATCAGAGCAGGTGTAGTACTGAATTCTGCTCTATGGTGGCCCTGCCCATGTGCTGATTTAGGATCAGATAAATGCAGACCCAGGGTTTCAGGTCTAGTTATTATAATTTATTTATTTGTAGTATTTTTTTCAGGGATAGTTTACAAGGCTTGCATCCATAAAGCATCTCAGAGTAGGAGTGCTCTGTAAAGGCTCCATGGATTAATGAGGAATTGAAAAACTGTATAGTTGAAAGAGGTCGGGCAAAATGAGTGGCTAATAGTTCTGGCTGCACATCTGACTGGCTGACTTTCTGTAAATTGAGAAATTATGTGACTAAACTCAACACAAAGAAGAAGAAACTGTATTCTGAAGCCAAGATCAATCATATAAAGAATGATGGGAAAAAATACATTTTAGTACTTTAAACGAAATTATGGGCAGAATGAGATGGCGTATTCATCACAAAACCATTTGATGTTGCCAATTATTTTAATGATTAGGGGAAGGCAAAGTCATTTCACAACCCAAGTGTGGTAAAGCATCCTTTACTGGTTCTAACAGCAGACCTATCAGCTTGCTGCCAGCTCTTAGCAAACTGTTGGAAAAATGGTGTTTGACCAAATACAATGCTATTTCTCTGTAAACAAATGAACAACAGACGTTCAGCATGCTTATAGAGAAGAGCACTCAACATGTACTGCACAGACACAAATTAATGACGATTGGTTGAAATACATTGATAATAAGAAGATTGTGGAAGCTGTACTGTTAGATTTCAGCGCAGCCTTTGATATTATTGACCATAATCTGTTGTTGAGAAAATGTATGAGTTATGGCTTTTTGACCCCTGCCATATAATAAATTCAGAGCTATCTATCTAATATAACTCTGAGGGGTTTCTTTAATGGAAGCTTCTCCAATGTCAAACATGTAAAGTGTGGTGTACCACAGGGCAGCTCTCTAGGCCCTCTACTCTTTTCTAGTTTTGACAATGACCTGGCATTAAACAAAGCATGCGTGTCCATTTATGTGCTTCACCAAGGACAGCTAAATGAAGTCACTGATATCATTAACAAAGAGTTGTGGTCTGTTTTGTAATGGGTGACCAGTAATAACTGGTCCTGAACATCTCTAAAACTAAGAGCATTGTATTTGGTACAAATCATTCCCTAAGCTCTAGACCTCAGCTGAATCTGCTTATGAATGGTGTGGCTGTTGAAGAAGTTGAGACTAAATTACTTGGTGTTACCTTAGATTATAAACTGTCATGATCAAAACATATGGATTCAATGATTGTAGAGATGGGGAGAGGTCTGTCCGTAGTAAAGAGATGGGGAGAGGTCTGTCCTTAATAATGAGATGGGGAGAGGTCTGTCCTTAATAAAGAGATGGGGCGAGGTCTGTCCATAGTAAAGAGATGGGGAGAGGTCTGTCCGTAATAAAGAGATGGGGAGAGGTCTGTCTGTAATAAAGAGATGGGGAGAGGTCTGTCCGTAATAAAGAGATGGGGAGAGGTCTGTCTGTAATAAAGAGATGGGGAGAGGTCTGTCCATAATAAAGAGATGGGGAGAAGTCTGTCTGTAATAAAGAGATGGGGAGAGGTCTGTCCGTAATAAAGAGATGGGGAGAGGTCTGTCTGTAATAAAGAGATGGGGAGAGGTCTGTCTGTAATAAAGAGATGGGAGAGGTCTGTCTGTAATAAAGAGATGGGGAGAGGTCTGTCTGTAATAAAGAGATGGGGAGAGGTCTGTCCGTAATAAAGAGATGGGGAGAGGTCTGTCTGTAATAAAGAGATGGGAGAGGTCTGTCCGTAATAAAGAGATGGGGAGAGGTCTGTCCGTAATAGAGATGGGGAGAGGTCTGTCTGTAATAAAGAGATGGGGAGAGGCCTGTCTGTAATAAAGAGATGGGGAGAGGTCTGTCCGTAATAAAGAGATGGGGAGAGGTCTGTCTGTAATAAAGAGATGGGGAGAGGTCTGTCTGTAATAAAGAGATGGGAGAGGTCTGTCCGTAATAGAGATGGGGAGAGGTCTGTCTGTAATAAAGAGATGGGGAGAGGTCTGTCTGTAATAAAGAGATGGGGAGAGGTCTGTCCGTAATAAAGAGATGGGGAGAGGTCTGTCTGTAATAAAGAGATGGGGAGAGGTCTGTCTGTAATAAAGAGATGGGAGAGGTCTGTCTGTAATAAAGAGATGGGGAGAGGTCTGTCTGTAATAAAGAGATGGGAGAGGTCTGTCTGTAATAAAGAGATGGGGAGAGGTCTGTCTGTAATAAAGAAATGGGAGAGGTCTGTTTGTAATAAAGAGATGGGGAGAGGTCTGTCCGTAATAGAGATGGGGAGAGGTCTGTCTGTAATAGAGATGGGGAGAGGTCTGTCTGTAATAAAGAGATGGGGAGAGATCTGTCTGTAATAAAGAGATGGGGAGAGGTCTGTCCGTAATAGAGATGGGGAGAGGTCTGTCTGTAATAGAGATGGGGAGAGGTCTGTCTGTAATAAAGAGATGCTCTGCTTTTTTGACACCACACTCCACAAATCAAGTCCTGCAGGCACTAGTTATATCTTCTCTTGATTATGGTCCAGTGCTGCAAGGAAAGACCTAGTTAAGCTGCAGCTGGCCCAGACCAGAGCGACGTGTCTGGCTCTCCATTGTAATCAGAGGGCCGATATAAATACTATGCACGGCAGTCTCTCTTGGCAAACAGGAGAGACCGACACTTCTTGTTTTAATAAGAACCATTAATGTGTTAAAACTGACACGCACTTACCCCACACACTTACCCCACACACTTACCCCACACTCTTACCCCACACACTTACCCCACACACTTACCCCCACCAGACATTCCACCAGGGGTCTTTTCCCAGGTCCAGAACAAATTCAAGGAAACGTAGCGTATTATTTATAGCCATGAGTGCGTGGATCTCCCTTCCATCTTACACAGCGCAAATGAAAAGAAAACCTGGTTTCAATAAACAGATAAAGCAACATCTAACGGCACAACGCCTCTCCACCCATTGGACCTACTTGTTATGTGGACCTCTGTTGTGCAGTTGGTAGAGCGTGGCACTTGCAATGCCAGGACATTGGGTTAGATTCCCGGGTCCACAAGTACGTAAAATGTATACATACATTACTGTCCTTTTGGATAAAAGCATCTGCTATATGGCATATATGTATAGGTAAGTGATAGATACACACACTACACGTTCATGTTTATAATTGTCAAATATTTTGACGGCAATGTCTTTTTTGCTATATGTCAGACCCCAGTAAGACTAGCGTCGGCTAATGGGGATCCTAATCAATCACGTCAACCCCCTGCATTAAACAGTACTATGACTGGACTCATCAACCCCCTGCAGTAAACAATACTATGACTGGACTCATCAACCCCCTGCATTAAACAGTACTATGACTGGACTCATCAAACCCCTGCATTAAACAGTACTATGACTGGACTCATCAAACCCCTGCAGTAAACAGTACTATGACTGGACTCATCAAACCCCTGCATTAAACAGTACTATGACTGGACTCATCAACCCCCTGCAGTAAACAGTACTATGACTGGACTCATCAACCCCCTGCAGTAAACAGATCATAACACACTCTCTAGCAAGAGACTTGATGGAATTAAGCCGCCTGGACAGCTAGCCAGTCTGTGAAGTCTTGGGAGTCTAAATGGCATCCCCCCAGGGATGTAATGTCTATCTTAAGCCTACTTACCACCTTAACCTAACCAGGCAGGTCTAACCAGGAAGGTCTAACCAGGCAGGTCAAACCAGGAAGGTCTAACCAGGCAGGTCAAACCAGGAAGGTCTAACCAGGAAGATCAAACCAGGCAGGTCTAACCAGGCAGGTCAAACCAGGCAGGTCTAACCAGGCAGGTCAAAACCAGGCAGGTCTAACCAGGAAGGTCTAACCAGGCAGGTCTAACCAGGCAGGTCAAACCAGGCAGGTCAAACTAGGCAGGTCTAACCAGGCAGGTCTAACCAGGCAGGTCTAACCAGGCAGGTCAAACCAGGCAGGTCAAACTAGGCAGGTCTAACCAGGCAGGTCTAACCAGGCAGGTCTAACCAGGCAGGTCAAACCAGGCAGGTCTAACCAGGCAGGTCAAACCAGGCAGGTCAAACCAGGCAGGTCTAACCAGGCAGGTCTAACCAGGCAGGTCTAACCAGGCAGGTCTAACCAGGCAGGTCAAACCAGGGCAGGTCTAACCAGGCAGGTCAAACCAGGCAGGTCTAACCAGGCAGGTCAAACCAGGCAGGTCAAACCAGGCAGGTCTAACCAGGCAAAACCAGGCAGGTCTATCCTGGCAGGTCTAACCAGGCAGGTCTATCCAGGCAGGTCTAACACATATGTTAGTGTCTAAACTAAATACAGAAGAAGGTTCATTAAAACATGCAGCTCTCAGTCTCCAGGGTTTTAATGAACCTTCATCTTCCTTTAGTTCAATCACTAAAACACGAAAAATGTCACGTCCTTTACGAGGCGTAAAATAGTGTTCTGTGAGATATAAATACTGACAGATATACTGTTGTTAACATAACACACACACACACACACACACACACACACACACACACACACACACACACACACACACACACACACACACACACACACACACACACACACACACACACACACACACACACACACACACACACACACACACACACACACACCAGTTCATGAGAGACATGAAAGCGGTGTTGCATTCTACCTCTGGGGCTTGATAATGGCCAAGCAGCAGTTAAACTTCAGAAGCTATCAGAGCCAGAGGAAAGACTACCCGCCCTTCTAACAGACTGCTAATGGCCTAGACCCCCAATCTCACTGTGTGTGTGTGTGTGTGTGTTTAACTTGTTTGTGTTTGCATACGTTACTATGTGTTTGTGTGTGTGTGTTTGTGTGTGTGTGTGTGTGTGTGTGTGTGTGTGTTTTAACTTGTTTGTGTTTGCATACGTTACTATGTGTTTGTGTGTGTGTGTGTGTGTGTGTGTGTGTGTGTGTGTGTGTGTGTGTTTAACTTGTTTGTGTTTGCATACGTTACTATGTGTTTGTGTGTGTGTGTGTGTTTGTGTGTGTGTGTGTGTGTGTGTGTGTGTTTAACTTGTTTGTGTTTGCATACGTTACTATGTGTGTGTGTGCTCTTACGGCTGTGATGGACTCTAATTCCCAGCTGGATGTGTTTAAGAGCGTTATAATGTAGCAGGGGTTCAAAATACGTCACTACTTTCCCTTTACCTCTCCTGTCCTCTCCCCTTCTCCTCCTCTCCTGTCCTCTCCTCCTCTCCTCCTCTCCCTGTCCTCTCCTCCTCTCTCCTCCCTCTCTGTCCTCTCCTCCTCTCCCCCTCTCCCCCTCTCTCCTCTCCTCCTGTCCTCTCCTCCTCTCCCCCCTCCTCCTCTCCTCCCTCCTCTCCTCCTCTCCTCCCTCTCCCCCCCCTCCTCCCCCTCCCTCCCCCTCCCTCCTCTCCTCCTCTCCTCCTCTCCTGTCCTCCCCCTCCCCTCCCCCTCCTCCTCCCTCTCCCTCCTCCCCCTCCCTCCCTCCCTGTCCTCCTCCTCCTCCTCTCCCCTCCCCTGTCCTCTCCTCCTCCTCTCCTGTCCTCTCCTCCTCTCCTCCTCTCCTCCTCTCCTGTCCTCTCCTCCTCTCCTGTCCTCTCCTCCTCTCCTCCTCTCCCCCTCCCCTGTCCTCTCCTCTCCTCCTCTCCCCCTCCCCTGTCCTCCCCCCCTCTCCTGCCTGCTGCCTGCCTGCCCACAGTGTTGGGTTGTGTCCCAAATTGCACCCTTTTTTTTCTATATAGTGCCAAACCCTATAGGGCCCTGGTCCGACGTAGTGCGCTATAAAAGGAATAGGGTGTCATTTACAGTCTGAATCCTATCAAGGGGGAAGATGGTGGACGTGGTGAAAGAGGGTGGGTGGTTGCTGTGGAGAATCAGTGACATAGAGGAAAGAGGGAGGAGATAGAGAGAGGGAGAGAGAGAGAGAAAAAAGGAGAGGGAAAGAGAGGGGGTAAGCAGGGAGAGAGAGAGAGAAAAAAAGAGGGAAAGAGAGGGGGTAAGCAGGGAGAGAGAGAAAGAGAGGGGGTAAGCAGGGAGAGAGAGAAAGGGAGAGGGGGTAAGCAGGGAGAGGAAAGAGAGAGGGGGCAAGCAGGGAGAGAGGAAAGGGAGAGGGGGTAAGCAGGGAGAGACAGAGAGAAAATGGGAGAGGGAAAGAGAGAGGGGGTACGCAGGGAGAGGGAAAGCAGGAAAGGGGGGGTAAGCAGGGAGAGGGAAAGAGAGAGGGGGTAAGCAGGGAGAGGGAAGAAAGAGGGGGTAAGCAGGGAGAGGAAAGAGAGAGGGGTAAGCAGGGGAGAGAAAAGAGAGGGGGTAAGCAGGGAGAGGAGAAAGGGAGAGGGGGTAAGCAGGGAGAGGGAAAGAGAGAGGGGGTAAGCAGGGAGAGTAGAGAAAGAGAAAAGACAGGGATGTAAGCAGAGAGAGACAGCAGAACTAAAAACCAGCAGTGAGAGAGAACTACTACGGGACACCAGCAGTAAACTACAGGGCAGAACTACTAGAAAGACTGACACCAGCAGTATGAACTACTACGTTGACTGGGTTGACTGACACCAGCAGTATGAACTACTATGCACTGACACCAGCAGTAGAACTACTACGAGTATGAACTACTAGAGAAGGGGACTGAGCAGAGAAGTAGAAAGGGAGAGGGCAGTAACTACAGGACTGAGCAGGGAAAGGGAGAAGAAAGAGAGAGTAGAACTACTATGGGGTGAACTAATCATTTTAGAATTGATGAAAAGGCCTTTACAGTTTATGATGTAATAACACATCTGGATCTACTATGTTGACTGATACCAGCAGTATGACGCTACTATGTTGACTGACACCAGCAGTATGAACTACTATGTTGACTGATACCAGCAGTATGAACTACTACGTTGACTGACACCAGCAGTATGAACTACTATGTTGACTGATACCAGCAGTATGAACTACTATGTTGACTGATACCAGCAGTATGAACTACTATGTTGACTGATACCAGAACTACTATGTTGACAGTATGAACTACTATGTTGACTGACACCAGCAGTATGAACTACTACGTTGACTGACACCAGCAGTATGAACTACTATGTTGACTGACCCCAGCAGTATGAACTACTACGTTGACTGATACCAGCAGTATGAACTACTACGTTGACTGACACCAGCAGTATGAACTACTACGTTGACTGACACCAGCAGTATGAACTACTACGTTGATTGACACCAGCAGTATGAACTACTATGTTGACTGACACCAGCAGTATGAACTACTACGTTGATTGACACCAGCAGTATGAACTACTACGTTGACTGACACCAGCAGTATGACCTACTACGTTGATTGACACCAGCAGTATGAACTACTACGTTGACTGACACCAGCAGTATGACCTACTACGTTGATTGACACCAGCAGTATGAACTACTATGTTGACTGACACCAGCAGTATGAACTACTATGTTGACTGACACCAGCAGTATGAACTACTATGTTGACTGATACCAGCAGTATGAACTACTACGTTGACTGATACCAGCAGTATGAACTACTACGTTGACTGACACCAGCAGTATGAACTACTATGTTGACTGACACCAGCAGTATGAACTACTATGTTGACTGACACCAGCAGTATGAACTACTATGTTGACTGACCCCAGCAGTATGAACTACTACGTTGACTGATACCAGCAGTATGAACTACTACGTTGACTGACACCAGCAGTATGAACTACTATGTTGACTGACACCAGCAGTATGAACTACTATGTTGACTGACACCAGCAGTATGAACTACTATGTTGACTGATACCAGCAGTATGAACTACTATGTTGACTGACACCAGCAGTATGAACTACTACGTTGACTGATACCAGCAGTATGAACTACTATGTTGATTGACACCAGCAGTGAACTACTATGTTGACTGCCAATTTGTTGATATACCAGCAGTATGAACTACTTGAAGCAGTATGAACTACTATGTTGACTGACACCAGCAGTATGAACTACTATGTTGACTGATACCAGCAGTATGAACTACTATGTTGACTGACACCAGCAGTATGAACTACTATGGACTGATACCAGGCTTATGAACTAAGTATGAACTACTATGTTGACTGACACCAGCAGTATGCAAGCAGTATGAACTACTATGTTGACTGATACCAGCAGTATGAACTACTATGTCCCTGTCTCAACCCCCGGCCCTGTGGAAATAAATGTGTGTTTTTTGCTCATTTTAACTGCACACTTGTTGTTTGTTTACATGGATTGAATCATTTTGTATGTTTTTCCCCCAACAAAGCATGAGAAGACTTTGTTTTTGTTTTGTATGTTTGTCAATTAGGGTGTGCAGAGTGAATACGTGGTCTGTCGTATGTCAATTTGGTAAAAATCCAATATGACATTTGCTCAGTACATTGTTTTCACTGAGGAAATGAACAAATCTGCTGTTAATGATAATGCAGAGGATTTTCCAAGGTTGCAGATCCCACGGTAGTTATTGGGATCAAATTTGTCTCCACTTTTGTGGATTGGGGTGGTCAGTCTTTGGTTCCAAATATTGGGGAATATGCCAGAGCTGAGGATGATGTTGAAGAGTTTAAGTATAGCCATGGAATGGAATTTGTGGTCTGTATATTTTATAATTTCATTTAGGATACCATCAACACCACAGGCCTTTTGGGTTGGAGGGTTTGTATTTTGTCCTGCAGTTCATTCAATGTAATTGGAGAATCCAGTGGGTTCTGGCCGACTTTAATAGTTGATTCTAAGATTTGTGTTTGATCATGTATATGTTTTTCCTGTTTGTTGTTTGTTTTAGAACCAAAAAGATTGGAGAAGTGGTTTATCCATAGATCTTTGATTTTGTATCATGTATCAAGGTAAGACCCATGTGCAGACTGTGTTGAAGTAAGAATGTTTATTACAGTAAGAGGTGCAGGCAAACAAAAGGTGAGGGTCAATAATCCAGAGTAGGAGCAAAGGTTACAGGGCGGCAGGCTCAGGGTCAGGCAGAGTTCAGGGACAGGTAGAGTTCAGTGTCAGGCAGAGTTCAGGGATAGGGTCAGGCAGAGTTCAGGGACAGGCGCAGGTTCAGGGACAGGCAGAGTTCAGGGTCAGGCAGAGATTCAGGGACAGGCAGGCTCAGGGTCAGGCAGAGTTCAGGGTCAGGCAGAGTTCAGGGACAGGCATGCTCAGGGTCAGGCAGAGTTCAGGGACAGGCAGGCTTCAGGGTCAGGCAGAGTTCAGGGACAGGGACAGGCTCAGGGTCAGGCAGAGTTCAGGGACAGGCAGAGTTCAGGGACAGGCAGGCTGGGTCAGGGAGTTCAGGGACAGGCATGCAGGGTCAGGCAGAGTTCAGGGACAGGCAGGCTGAGGGTCAGGGGCTCACAGGCAGAGTTCAGGGACAGGCAGGCTCAGGGTCAGAGTCAGGGACAGGCAGGCTAGGGTCAGGCAGATTTCAGGGTCAGGCATGGTTCTGGCACAGGCAGAGTTCAGGGACAGGCAGGCTCAGGGTCACGCAGAGTTCAGGGACAGGCAGGCTCAGGGTCAGAGTCAGGGACAGGCATAGTTCAGTAATCTATCGATGGGGTTGAGGTTCAGGACGGCAGGCAGGCTCAGGGACAGGCAGAGTGCTCAAGCACTCTGTTCAGGGTCAGGACAGGCAAGGGTCAAAAACCAGGAGGACGAGAAAATCGAGATTGGGAAAAGCCAGGAGCTGACAGGACAAACACGCCGAATTCGCACAGACAGACTGAAAACACCGGTATATATTGTTTGTAACAGGTGTTGTTGTTTGTTTAGTGTTTTCCAATTTTCCCAGAAGTGCTTAGATTCTATGGATTCTTCTATTACATTGAACTGATTTCTGACTAGCCGTTCCTTTTTCCGTAGTGTAGTTCTCTATTGTTTTATTGATTCAGTGAAGTCATTGGCTCAGGTTTTCTGGGTCTCAATTATTTTGGTTGGATAGATTTCTCAATTTTTTTTCTTTGGTTTTTGCATTCTTCATCAAACCATTTGTCGTTGTGGTTAAGTTTCTTAAGTTGTCTGTTTGACATTTTTAGATTTGATAGGGAAGCTGAGAGGTCAAATATTCTGTTTAGGTTTTCTACTGCTAAGTTTATACCTTCACTAATACAGTGAAATGTTTTGTCCTGGAAGTTGTCTGGAAGGGATTGAATTTGTTGGTTTCTAAGAGTTTTTTGGTAGATTTCCACACCACCTTCCTTCCATCTACAGCATTTCTTAAAATTATTCAAATCCTTTGGCTTTGATGCCTCATGATTGAGCATAGCTCTGTTCAAGTAGAGTGTGATTTTGTTGTGAACTGACAGGGGTGTCAGTGGGCTGACTGTGAACACTAAGAGAATCTGGGTTGAGGTCAGTGATAAAGTAGTCAGTGAAGAACAAATTCTTATATACATTGACGGCCTAAAAGTTCAAAGGTCTCCTGTGGGGACAGGACCTGGGATTAAAAACATATATATATATATATACAGTTGATGTTGGATGTTTACATACACCTTAGCCAAATATATTTAAAGTCAGTTTTTCACAATTCCTGACATTTAATCAGAGTAAAAAATCCCGGTCTTAGGTCAGTTAGGATCACCACTTTATTGTGAATGTCAGAATAATAGCAGTGAGAATGATTTATTTCAGCTTTTATTTCTTTCATCACAATCCCTGTGGGTCAGAAGTTTACATACACTCAATTAGTATTTGGTAGCGTTGCCTTTAAATTGTTTAACTTGGGTCAAACGTTTCAGGTAGCCTTCCAAAAGCTTCCCACAATAAGTTGGGTGAATTTTGGCCCATTCCTCCTGACAGAGCTGGTGTAACTGAGTCAGGTTTGTAGGCCTCCTTGGTCGCACACGCTTTTTCAGTTCTGCCTACACATTTTCTATGGGATTGAGGGCAGGGTTTTGTGATGGCCACTCCAATACCTTGACTTGGTTGTCCTTAAGCCATTTTGCCACAACTTTGGAAGTATGCTTGGGGTCATTGTCCATTTGGAAGACCCATTTTCGATCAAGATTCAACTTCCTGACTGATGTCTTGAGATGTTGCTTCAATATATCTACATATCTACATAATTTTCCTCTTTGTGAAGTGCACCAGTGCCTCCTGCAGCAAAGCTCCCCCACAACATGATGCTGCCACCCCCATGCTTCACGGTTGGGATGGTGTTCTTCGGCTTGCAAGCCTCCCCCTTTTTCCTACAAACATAACGATGGTCATTATGGCAAAACAGTTATATTTTTGTTTAATCAGACCAGTGGACATTTCTCAAAATCTTTGTCCCCATGTGCAGTTGCAAACTGTAGTCTGTCTTTTTTATGGCGGTAGCTTCTTCCTTGGTGAGCGACATTTCAGTTTTAATTTTTTAAATTTTATTTCACCTTTATTTAACCAGGTAGGTCAGTTGAGAACAAGTTCTCATTTACAATTGCGACCTGGCCAAGATAAAGCAAAGCAGTGCAACTCAAACAACAACACAGAGTTAATAATGGAATAAACTAAATACAATCAATAATAAAATAGAAAAGGTGTATATACAGTGTGTGCAAATGAGGTAGGATATGAGAGGTAAGGCAATAAATCAGCCATAGTGGCAAAATAATTACAATATAGCAATTAAGGTTATGTTGATATAGGACTCGTTTTACTGTGGATATAGGTACTTTTGTACCTGTTTCCTCCAGCATCTTCACAAGGTCCTTTGCTGTTGTTCTGGGATTGAATTTGCACTTTTTGCACCAAAGTACTTTTATCTCTAGGAGACAAAACGCTTCTCCTTCCTGAGCGGTATGACGGCTGCGTGGTCCCATGGTGTTTATACTTGCGTACTATTGTTTATACAGATGAACGTGGTGCCTTCAGGCGTGAACCAGACGTGTGAAGGCCTAAATGAAAATTCTGAGGTCTTGGCTGATTTCTTTTGATTTTCCCATGATGTCAAGCAAAGAGGCACTGAGTTTGAAGGTAGGCCTTGAAATACATCCACAGGTACACCTCCAATTGACTCAATTAGTGTCAAAAAGCATATCAGAAATCAATTAGCCTATCAGAAGCTTCTAAAGCCATGACATCATTTTCTGGAATTTTCCAAGCTGTTTAAAGGCACAGTTAACTTAGTGTATATAAACTTCTGACCCACTGGAACTATGATACAGTGAATTATAAGTGAAATCTGTCTGTAAACAATTGTTGGAAAAATGACTTGTGTCATACACAAAGTAGATGTCCTAACCGACTTGCCAAAACTATAGTTTGTTAACAAGAAATCTTTGGAAGTCTGTGGAGGTTGAAAAACAAGTTTTAATGACTCAAACTTAGTGTACGTAAACCTCCGACTTCAACTGTATATATATATAGGTTTGTATATAGAACAAAACACATCATGACAAGAGAGACAACACTACATAAAGAGAGACCTAAGACAACAACACAGCACGGTAGCAACACAACATGGTACAAACATTATTATTGACAACAGCATAAAAGGCAAAAAGGTAGAGACATCACTACAACTGTCAGTAAGAGTGTCCATGATTGAGTCCATCTCCTCTATACCATGTTTCTTTCTCTCTCACTCTCTGACTCTCTGACTCTCTATCTCTCTCCCACTGACTTTCTGCCTCTCTCTCTCTCTATCAATTCAATTCAATTCAATTCAAGGGCTTTATTGGCATGGGAAACATGTGTTAACATTGCCAAAGCAAGTGAGGTAGACAACATACAAAGTGAATATATAAAGTGAAAAACAACAAAAATTAACAGTAAACATTACACATACAGAAGTTTCAAAACAGTAAAGACATTACAAATGTCATATTATATATATATACAGTGTTCTAACAATGTACAAATGGCTAAAGGACACAAGATAAAATAAATAAGCATAAATATGGGTTGTATTTACAATGGTGTTTGTTCTTCACTGGTTGCCCTTTTCTCGTGGCAACAGGTCACAAATCTTGCTGCTGTGATGGCACACTGTGGAATTTCACCCAGTAGATATGGGAGTTTTTCAAAATTGGATTTGTTTTCAAATTCTTTGTGGATCTGTGTAATCTGAGGGAAATATGTCTCTCTAATATGGTCATACATTGGGCAGGAGGTTAGGAAGTGCAGCTCAGTTTCCACCTCATTTTGTGGGCAGTGAGCACATAGCCTGTCTTCTCTTGAGAGCCATGTCTGCCTACGGCGGCCTTTCTCAATAGCAAGGCTATGCTCACTGAGTCTGTACATAGTCAAGGCTTTCCTTAATTTTGGGTCAGTCACAGTGGTCAGGTATTCTGCCGCTGTGTACTCTCTGTGTAGGGCCAAATAGCATTCTAGTTTGCTCTGTTTTTTTGTTAATTCTTTCCAATGTGTTAAGTAGTTATCTTTTTGTTTTCTCATAATTTGGTTGGGTCTAATTGTGCTGCTGTCCTGGGGCTCTGTAGTGTGTGTTTGTGTTTGTGAACAGAGCCCCAGGACCAGCTTGCTTAGGGACTCTTCTCCAGGTTCATCTCTCTGTAGGTGATGGCTTTGTTATGGAAGGTTTGTGAATCGCTTCCTTTTAGGTGGTTGTAGAATTTAACAGCTCTTTTCTGGATTTTGATAATTAGTGGGTATCGGCCTAATTCTGCTCTGCATGCATTATTTGGTGTTCTACGTTGTACACGGAGGATATTTTTGCAGAATTCTGCGTGCAGAGTCTCAATTTGGTGTTTGTCCCATTTTGTGAAGTCTTGGTTGGTGAGCGGACCCCAGACCTCACAACCATAAAGGGCAATGGGCTCTATGACTGATTCAAGTATTTTTAGCCAGATCCTAATTGGTATGTTGAAATTTATGTTTCTTTTGATGGCATAGAATGCCCTTCTTGCCTTGTCTCTCAGATCGTTCACAGCTTTGTGGAAGTTACCTGTGGTGCTGATGTTTAGGCCAAGGTATGTATAGTTTTTGTGTGCTCTAGGGCAACAGTGTCTAGATGGAATTTGTATTTGTGGTCCTGGTGACTGGACCTTTTTGGAACACCATTATTTTGGTCTTACTGAGATTTACTGTCAGGGCCCAGGTCTGACAGAATCTGTGCATAAGATCTAGGTGCTGCTGTAGGCCCTCCTTGGTTGGTGACAGAAGCACCAGATCATCAGCAAACAGCAGACATTTGACTTCGGATTCTAGCAGGGGGAGGCCGGGTGCTGCAGACTTTTCTAGTGCCCTCGCCAATTCGTTGATATATATGTTGAAGAGGGTGGGGCTTAAGCTGCATCCCTGTCTAACCCCACGACCCTGTGTGAAGAAATGTGTGTGTTTTTTGCCAATTTTAACCGCACACTTGTTGTTTGTGTACATGGATTTTATAATGTCGTATGTTTTACCCCCAACACCACTTTCCATCAGTTTGTATAGCAGACCCTCATGCCAGATTGAGTCGAAGGCTTTTTGAAATCAACAAAGCATGAGAAGACTTTGCCTTTGTTTTGGTTTGTTTGATTGTCAATTAGGGTGTGCAGGGTGAATACATGGTCTGTTGTACGGTAATTTGGTAAAAAGCCAATTTGACATTTGCTCAGTACATTGTTTTCATCTATCTCTCCCACTGACTTTCTGCCTCTCTCTCTCTCTCTCTCTCTCTCTCTCTCTCTCTCTCACTGACTTTCTGCCTCTCTCTCTCTCACTGACTTTCTGCCTCTCTCTCTCTCTCTCTCTCTTCCACTGACTTTCTGCCTCTCTCTCTCTCTCTCTCTCTTCCACTGACTTTCTGCCTCTCTCTCTCTCTCTATCTCTCCCACTGACTTTCTGCCTCTCTCTCTCTCTCTCTCTCTCTCACTGACTTTCTGCCTCTCTCTCTCTCTCTCTCTCTCTCTCTCCACTGACTTTCTGCCTCTCTCTCTCTCTCTCTCTCTCTCTCTCTCTCTCCACTGACTTTCTGCCTCTCTCTCTCTCTCTCTCTCTCTTCCACTGACTTTCTGCCTCTCTCTCTCTCTCTATCTCTCCCACTGACTTTCTGCCTCTCTCTCTCTCTCTCTCTCTCTCTCTCACTGACTTTCTGCCTCTCTCTCTCTCACTGACTTTCTGCCTCTCTCTCTCTCTCTATCTCTCCCACTGACTTTCTGCCTCTCTCTCTCTCTCTCTCTCTCTCTCTCTCTCTCTCACTGACTTTCTGCCTCTCTCTCTCTCTCTCTCTCTCTCTCTTCCACTGACTTTCTGCCTCTCTCTCTCTCTCTCTCTCTCTCTCTCTCTCTTCCACTGACTTTCTGCCTCTCTCTCTGTCTCTATCTCTCCCACTGACTTTCTGCCTCTCTCTCTCTCTCTCTCTCTCTCTCTCTCACTGACTTTCTGCCTCTCTCTCTCTCTCTCTTTCTCTCTCTCTCTCTTTCCACTGACTTTCTGCCTCTCTCTCTCTCTCTCTCTCTCTCTCTCTTCCACTGACTTTCTGCCTCTCTCTCTCTCTCTCTCTCTTCCACTGACTTTCTGCCTCTCTCTCTCTCTCTATCTCTCCCACTGACTTTCTGCCTCTCTCTCTCTCTCTCTCTCTCTCTCTCTCTCTCTCTCTCTCTCTCACTGACTTTCTGCCTCTCTCTCTCCCACTGACTTTCTGCCTCTCTCTCTCTCTCTCTCTCTCTCTTTCCACTGACTTTCTGCCTCTCTCTCTCTCTCTCTCTCTCTCTCTCTTCCACTGACTTTCTGCCTCTCTCTCTCTCTATCTCTCCCACTGACTTTCTGCCTCTCTCTCTCTCTCTCTCTCTCTCACTGACTTTCTGCCTCTCTCTCTCTCTCTCTCTCTCTCTCTCTCTCTCTCTTCCACTGACTTTCTGCCTCTCTCTCTCTCTCTCTCTCTCTCTCTCTTCCACTGACTTTCTGCCTCTCTCTCTCTCTCTCTCTCTCCACTGACTTTCTGCCTCTCTCTCTCTCTCTCTATCTCTCCCACTGACTTTCTGCCTCTCTCTCTCTCTCTCTCTCTCTCTCTCTCTCTCTCTCACTGACTTTCTGCCTCTCTCTCTCCCACTGACTTTCTGCCTCTCTCTCTCTCTCTCTCTCTCTCTCTCTCTCTCTCACTGACTTTCTGCCTCTCTCTCTCTCTCTCTCTCTCTCTCTCTCCTTCCACTGACTTTCTGCCTCTCTCTCTCTCTCTCTCTCTCTCTTCCACTGACTTTCTGCCTCTCTCTCTCTCTCTATCTCTCCCACTGACTTTCTGCCTCTCTCTCTCTCTCTCTCTCTCTCTCTCTCTCTTCCACTGACTTTCTGCCTCTCTCTCTCTCTCTCTCTTTCCACTGACTTTCTGCCTCTCTCTCTCTCTCTCTCTCTCTCTCACTGACTTTCTGCCTCTCTCTCTCTCTCTCTCTCTCTCTCTCTGTCTCTCTCTATCACTGACTTTCTGCCTCTCTCTCTCTCTCTCTCTCTCTCTCTCTCTCCCTCTCTCTCTCTCAGTGGTTCAGGCCTGCCAATGAAATTACCCATGGGGCCTCAGTAATATATCATCACTCTCAGTATACTGCAGAGAGGGAAACATGGATGAAAATTTTCTACGCCCTTCTTTCATCCCATCAGCCAACTAGACTCAAGGACTTCATTACATTACTCTCTTGGAAACTTTCTTCTGAAGTACTGTCAACCTCTTACACGTTGAAATCTTCAACAGCTTGTTGAAAAAGAAAACGTGAGGAGGAAGTCAGCTGTTCTGAACAGAATCTAGAAATGAAGTTCAGAACTTAAAGTTGGTGGTGACCTCAGTCTTGATTTGATTTTCAGGGGAAAAAAAATAAACACGTTTGTTTTCTATAAAGGGCCTCTGGAGATGCACCTCTAGCTGCAGGATGGTTCGTACAGCTACAGCTGTCTGCTTTCAATACTGCTGCCAAGCTACAATACACACCTGGATCAACTGCAAAGCTACAATACACACCTGGATCAACAAATCTCTCAGACTCCCTCTCTGCCTCTCCCTTACTCTGTCTCTGTCTCTGTCTCTCTCTCTCCCTCTCTGCCTCTCTGCCTCTCCCTTACTCTGTCTCTGTCTCTGTCTCTGTCTCTCTCTCTCTCCCTCTCTGCCTCTCTGCCTCTCCCTTACTCTGTCTCTGTCTCTGTCTCTGTCTCTGTCTCTGTCTCTGTCTCCCTGTCTCTGTCTCTGTCTCTCTCTCTCTCCCCCCTCTCTGCCTCTCTGCCTCTCCCTTACTCTGTCTCTGTCTCTGTCTCTGTCTCTCTCTCTCTCCCTCTCTGCCTCTCTGCCTCTCCCTTACTCTGTCTCTGTCTCTGTCTCTCTCTCTCTCTCTCTCTCTCTCTCTCTCTCTCTGTCTCTCCTCTCTCTCTCTCTCTCTCTCTCTCTGTCTTTCTCTCTGCCTCTCCCTTACTCTCTCTCCCTCTCTGCCTCTCTGCCTCTCCCTTACTCTGTCTCTGTCTCTCTCTCTCTCTCTCTCTCTCTCTCTCTCTCTCTCTCTCTCTCTCTCTCTCTCTCTCTCTCTCTCTCTCTCTCTGTCTCCCTCTCTGCCTCTCCCTTACTCTCTCTCTGTCTCTCTCTCTGCCTCTCCCTTACTTTCTCTATCTCTCACAATTCAATTCAATATACTTTATTGGCATGTCAAGTTAAATGACTTACATTGTCAAAGTATTCATATACCAAAAATGGTGGGACCAACAGCAATAATAATAGTATTAGTGGAAGTGGGATTACCATTAATTAATTACTCAACAACTGCAACAAAAATATGAATGAAAATAATAATACATTAAATAAATAGAAATAACATAAATAAAATAAAAAAATAGCCCAGTCTCAACCTAACTGAGAAGACACATGACATGGTATGAAAGACAAAACTAAATGGGAAATATTATTGAATATTACATTTTTATTTTTGCTTTGTGATGATTTGGTTGGGCCAGATGTTCTGAGTGCTGTCCTGAGGCTCTATGGGGTTGGTTTGGGTCTGAGCCTCAGAACCAGTTGGCTGAGGGGACTCTTCTCTTGTTTCATTGACATTGAAGAGCTGTGTGATGGAATGTTTTGGGGTCACTTGTTTTTAGATGGTTGTACAATTTCATGACTCATTTTTCTATTTGACTAAGGAGGGGGTATTGGCCCCATTCTGCTTTATATGCGTTATTTAGATGTTTTTTTTTACAATACAGTGTTGGAAATCTCTGCATTCAGTATTTAGATTGGATCTTTGTCCTATTTGGTTAATTCGAAGTCAATCTTTCATCTCTCTCTCAGTTCAAATTCAATTCAATTTAAGTGCTTTATTGGCATGTGAAAACATATGTTAACGTTGCCAAAGCAAGTGAAATAGATTTAAAAAAAAAATTGAAATAAACAATAAAGAATGAACACTAAACGTTACACTCACAAAAGTTCCAAAAGAATAAAGACATTTCAAATGTCATAATATGTATATATGCAGTGTTGTAACGATGTGCAAATCGTTAAAGTAAAAAGGGAAAAGTAATAAGCATAAATATGTTTGTATTTACATGGTGTTTGTTCTTCACTGGTTGCCATTTTCTTGTGGCAACAGGTCACAAATCTTGCTGCTGTGATGGCACACTGTGGAATTTCACCCAGTAGATATGGGAGTTTATCAAAATTGGGTTTGTTTTCAAATTATTTTGTGGTCTGTGTAATCTGAGGGAAATATGTCTCTCTAATATGGTCATACATTGGGCAGGAGGTTAGGAAGTGCACCTCAGTTTCCACCTCATTTTGTGGGCAGTGAGCACATAGCCTGTCTTCTCTTGAGAGCCATGTCTGCCTACGGCGGCCTTTCTCAATAGCAAGGCTATGCTCACTGAGTCTGTACATAGTCAAAGCTTTCCTTAAGTTTAGGTCAGTCACAGTGGTCAGGTATTCTGCCACTGTGTATTCTCTGTGTAGGGATAAATGCCATTCTAGTTTGCTCTGTTTGTTTGAAAATTCTTTCCAATGTGTCAAGCAATTATATTTTTGTTTTCTCATGATTTGGTTGGGTCTAGTTGTTTAAAAAAAACAATGTTTTATTGTGCTGCTGTCCTGGGGCTGTAATGTGCTTTTGTGTTTGAAGGAGACCAAGGAGCAGCGTAATTTGTGGTATATATTTATTTCAATGAGAACCAGCAACAAAATAACAAAGTGAGGCTACAAGAGCTGTACAAAAAACAAAATCTCACAACATAGGTGGGGAAAAGGCTGCCTAAGTATGATTCCCAATCAGAGACAACGATAGACAGCTGCCTTTGATTGGGAACCACACCCAGAACATAGAAATAAAGAAACATAGAATGCCCACCCCACATCACACCCTGACCTCACCAAATAGAGAAATAAAACGTCTCTCTAAGGTCAGGGCGTGACAGGGTTTTTTTCATGATTTGGTTGGGTCTAATTGTGCTGCTGTCCTGGGGCTCTGTGGGGTCTGTTTGTGTTCATGAACAGAGCCCCAGGACCAGCTTGCTTAGGGGACCCTTCTCCAGGTTCATCTCTCTGTAGGTGATGGCTTTGTTATGGAAGGTTTAGGAATCACTTCCCTTTAGGTGGTTGTAGAATTTAACGTCTCTCTTCTAGATTAAAGATAATTAGCTGGTATCGGCCTAATTCTGCTCTGCATGCATTATTTGGTGTTTTATGTTGTACAGGGAGAATATTTTTGGCAGAATTCTGCATGCAGAGTCTCAATTTGGAGTTTGTCACATTTTGTGAATTCTTGGTTGGTGAGCGGACCCCAGACCTCACAACCATAAAGGGCAATGGGCTCTATGACTGATTCAAATATTTTTAGCCAGATCCTAATTGGTATGTTGAATTTTATGTTCCTTTTAATGCCATAGAATGTCCTTCTTGCCTTGTTTCTCAGATCGTTCACAGCTTTGTTATGGGCTTGGGGTAATGGGTTCTATAACTGATTCAATCATTTTTAGACTGAATGATAATTGGTATGTCGAAAAAGGTTACCTTATGATGTCATATAATGACCTTCTCGCCTTGTCTCTCAGATTGTTCACAGCTTTGTGAAAGTTACCTGTGGCACTGATTTTTAGGTCATGCTATTTATATGTTTTGTGTGTTCCAGGGAAACGGTGTCTAGATGGAATTTGTATGTGTTGTCCTGGCAACTGGACCTTTTTTGGAACACCATTATTTTTGTCTTACTGAGATTTACTGTCAGGGCCCAGGTCTGTCAGGGCCCAGGTTTGCCAGGGCCCAGGTCTGTCAGGGCCCAGGTCTGTCAGGGCCCAGGTCTGTCAGGGCCCAGGTCTGACAGAATCTGTGCAGAAGATCTAAGGGCTGCTGTAGGCCCTCCTTGGTTGGGGACAGAAGCACCAGATCATCAGCAAACAGTAGACATTTGAATTCTGCATCCTTGTCTCACCCCCAGGCACTGTGAAAAATAAAATAAATGTTTTTTGACAATTTTAACCGCACACTTGTTGTTTGTGAAAAAGCCATTTCTCAGACTGGCCAAGAAAAAATGTGCAAATGAACACAGACACAGGACAGAGATATGGCTTTTTCTTTGCAACTCTGCCCCATGTGGCGGTCTAAGACACTGCATCTCCGTCCCTGGTTTGAATTCAGGTTGCATCACAACTGGCTGTGATTGGGAGTCCCACAGGGCAGCGCACAATTTGCCCAGTGTCGTCCGGGTCTGGCAGGGGTATTGTAAATAAGAATTTGTTCTTAACTGACTTGCCTAGTTAAATAAAGGTTACATTTTTAAAAAGACCAGCATGCTGGAGTCGCCTCTTCACTGTTGACATTGAGACTGGTGTTTTGCAGGTACTATTTAATGAAGCTGCCAGTTGAGGACTTGTGAGGCATCTGTTTCTCAAACTAGACACTCTAATGTACTTGTCCTCTTGCTCAGTTGTGCACCGGGGCCTCCCACTTCTCTTTCTATTCTGGTTAGAGACAGTTTGCGCTGTTCTGTGAAGGGAGTAGTTCACAGCATTGTACAAGATCTTCAGTTTCTTGGCAATCTCTCGCAATGAATAGCATTCATTTCTCAGAACAAGAATAGACTGGCGAGTTTCAGAAGAAAATTCTTTGTTTCTGGCCATTTTGAGCCCGTAATCTTACTCAACTAGTCTAAAGAAGGCTTGTTTTATTGCTTCTTTAATCAGGACAAACGTTTTCAGCTGTGATAACATAATTGCAAAAGGGTTTAGACAATTAAAATGCTAAACTTGGATTAGCTAACACAACGTGCCATTGGAACACAGGAGTGATGGTTGCTGATAATGGGCCTCTGTACACCTATGTAGATATTCCATAAAAATTCTGCCGTTTCCAGCTACAATAGTCATTTACAACATTAACAATGTCTACACTGTATTTCTGATCAATTTGATGTTATTTTAATGGACAAAAAAAATGGCTTTTCTTTAAAAAACAAGGACATTTCTATGTGACCCCAAAATTTTGAACGGTAGTGTACATCTAAGCTGAGAAAACATTCCAGGCTATTCCGTTAAAACAACTAGAGCTGACACAGTCGTTGTAATCAAATCTTAAACTGGTACATTTCAAACTGTCTTTATATGATATATTTTTAGCTGTTTGTTCTTTGTTATGTTCTTTGTTATACAACCAAAAAGTTTGGAGAAGTGGTACATCTCAGTTTTTGGATAGATAACTCTTCGTGTTGTTGTTTGTTTAGTGTTTTCCAAGTTTTCCAAGTTTCCCAGAAGTGGTTAGAGTCTATGGATTCTTCAATTACATTGAGCTGATTTCTGACGTGCTGTTCCTTCTTTTTCCGTAGTGTATTTCTGTATTGTTTTAGTGATTCACCATAGTGAAGGCGTAGACTCAGGTTTTCTGGGTCTCTATGTTGTTGGTTGGATTGGTTTCTCAATTTCTTAGGATTTTACATTTTTTCTTCATCAAATCATTTGTCATTGTTGTTAATTTTCTTGGGTTTTCTGTTTGAAATGAAATGTTTAGATTTGATAGGGAAGCTGAGAAAAGGCAAATATACTGTTTAGGTTTTCCACTGTCAAGTTTACAGCTTTAGGTTAGATAGTACATTTGACCTTTCAGTTTCCCTGTTTGTTTTCTACTGCCAAGTTTACAACTTCCCTATTACAGTGAAATGTTTGTCCAGGAAGTTGTCTTAAAGGGATTGAATTTGTTGTTGTCGTTTTTTGGTAGGTTTCCATCCACCCATAGCATTTCTTAAAATTATTAATTATTAAATTATTATTAATTATTCCTTTGATGCTCACGATTGTGGCGGCAGGGTAGCCTAGTGGTTAGAGTGTGGAGGCGGCAGGGTAGCCCAGTGGTTAGAGCATTGGACTAGTAACCGAAAGGTTGCAAGTTCAAATCCCCGAGCTGACAAGGTGCAACTCTGTCTGTCGTTCTGCCCCTGAACAGGCAGTTAACCCACTGTTCCTAGGCTGTCATTGAAAATAAGAATTTGTTCTTAACTGACTTGCCTAGTAAAATTAAAAAATTAAGCATAGCTCTATTCAAGTAGACCATGGTCTGATAAGGGTGTCAGTGGGCTGACTGAATGCTCTGAGAGACTCTGGGCTGACGTCAGTGATAAAGTAGTCTATAGTACTACTGCCAAGAGATGAGCTAAAGGTGAACCTACCATAGGAGTCCCCTCGAAGCCTACCATTGACCATGTACATCCCCAGAGTGTCAGGTTCTTGTCCAGTTCTGGAATTTAGGTCACCACAGACTAGTAAATGTCCCTCAGCCTGGAAATGATTGATTTACCCCTCCAGGATTGAGAAGCTGTCTTCATTAAATCAAACCTAATTTTATTGGTCACATACACATGGTTAGCAGATGTTAATGCGAGTGTAGCAAAATGCTTGTGCTTCTAGTTCCAACAGTGCAGTAATATCTAACAAGTAATCTAACATTTCCCAACAACTACTACAAATCTAAGGGGGCGAATGAGAATATGTACATATAAATATATGGATAAGCGATGGCTGAGCGGCATAGGCAAGATGCAGTAGATGGTATAAAATACAGTATATACATGTGAGATGAGTAATGTAAGATATGTAAACATTATTATAGTGACATTGTTTAAAGTGACCAGTGATTGGGTCTCAATGTGGGCAGCAGCCTCTCTGAGTTAGTGATGGCTGTTTAGCAGTCTGATGGCTTTCATAGTTGAAGTGTACCTATGATGAAAATTACAGGCCTCTCTCATCTTTTTAAGTGGGAGAACTTGCACAATTGGTGGCTGACTAAATACTTTTTTGCCCCACTGTATATGAAATACAAATGGTATAGAGAGAAATAGTCCTATGAATACTTGATTAACTACAACCTAAAACTTCTTACCTGGGAATATTGAAGACTCACGTTAAAAGGAACCACCAGCTTTCATATGTTCTCATGTTCCTAGCAAGGAACTTAAACGTTAGCTTGCTTACATGGCACATATTGCACTTTTACTTCTCCAACACTTTGTTTTTGCATTATTTAAACCAAATTGAACATGTTTCATTATTTATTTGAGGCTAAATTTATTTTTAATTGATGTATTATATTATATCTCAGTGCTAGAGGCGTCACTACAAACCCTGGTTGACTGCAGGCTG
Source organism: Oncorhynchus tshawytscha (assembly GCF_018296145.1). Lineage (NCBI taxonomy): Eukaryota > Metazoa > Chordata > Actinopteri > Salmoniformes > Salmonidae > Oncorhynchus > Oncorhynchus tshawytscha. The sequence continues at coordinate 30,923,571 of NC_056452.1, read as the reverse complement.
TATCACAACAGTGATTGGGAGTCCCATAGGGCGGCACACAATTGGCCCAGTGTCGTCCGGTTTTAGGGTTTGGCTGTGAAACTGTCCAGTCATTGTTGGGCACAAGGGCTTTGACACCTCTCACTTCACAACTCAGTGCTAATTGAAGTTGCAGTCAGATCTGTTATGTCCTAGCAAGCTTGGTAGCCTTAACTTAGCATGCAGTCCTTAAAAAGGTAAAATATATAATTGTAATGTAGTTTTCTTTTTGGCTTGACTCATTTCCAGGTTGGATTGTGTTTTCAGGTTTCTGTTGTTTGTTTGCCAGATCATTGGCTGTATAGCTTGGTAATGAGAATCTTTAGTAGTTGGAATCCTTCCAGGTAATTCTGTCCAAAATCAGATTGTAGGTTTGGAGTTTGATTTGGGGTGAAGGTTATGTTGTGGAGAGTAGTATCCTGTATATGTCATGGTGACATAGTGTTGTAGAGGGTAGTATCCTGTATATGTCCTGGTGACATAGTGTTGTAGAGGGTAGTATCCTGTATATGTCCTGGTGACATAGTGGAGGGTAGTATCCTGTATATGTCCTGGTGACATAGTGTTGTAGAGGGTAGTATCCTGTATATGTCCTGGTGACATAGTGTTGTAGAGGGTAGTATCCTGTATATGTCCTGGTGACATAGTGTTGTAGAGGGTAGTATCCTGTATATGTCCTGGTGACATAGTGTTGTAGAGGGTAGTATCCTGTATATGTCCTGGTGACATAGTGTTGTAGAGGGTAGTATCCTGTATATGTCCTGGTGACATAGTGTTGTGGAGGGTAGTATCCTGTATATGTCCTGGTGACATAGTGTTGTAGAGGACAGTATCCTGTATATGTCCTGGTGACATAGTGTTGTTGTGAGGGTAGTATCCTGTATATGTCCTGGTGACAGTGTTGTAGGGTAGTATCCTGTATATGTCCTGGTGAGTGTTGTAGAGTATCCTGTCTATGTCCTGGTGACATAGTGAAGGTTATGTTGTGGAGGGTAGTATCCTGTATATGTCCTGTACAGAGAGAGAGACACATTGGAAAGAAACAAAAATTAACAAAAAAAAAAAAAATTACAAAAAAACAGAGCAAACTAGAATGCTATTTGGCCCTACACAGAGAGTACACAGCGGCAGAATACCTGACCACTGTGACTGACCCAAAATTAAGGAAAGCTTTGACTATGTACAGACTCAGTGAGCATAGCCTTGCTATTGAGAAAGGCCGCCGTAGGCAGACATGGCTCTCAAGAGAAGACAGGCTATGTGCACACTGCCCACAAAATGAGGTGGAAACTGAGCTGCACTTCCTAACCTCCTGCCCAATGTATGACCATATTAGAGAGACATATTTCCCTCAGATTACACAGATCCACAAAGAATTTGAAAACAAATCCAATTTTGATAAACTCCCATATCTACTGGGTGAAATTCCACAGTATGCCATCACAGCAGCAAGATTTATGACCTGTTGCCACGAGAAAAGGGCAACCAGTGAAGAACAAACACCATTGTAAATACAACCCATATGTATGCTTATTTATTTTATTTTGTGTCCTTTACCATTTGTACATTGTTAATACACTGTATATATAATATGACATTTGTAATGTCTTTATTGTTTTGAAACTTCTGTATGAGTAATGTTTACTGTTAATTTTTATTGTTTATTTCACTTTATATATTATCTACCTCACTTGCTTTGGCAATGTTAACACGTTTCCCATGCCAATAAAGCCCCTTGAATTGAATTGAATTGAATTGAGAGAGAGAGCGAGAGAGAGACAGACAGACAGACAGACAGACAGACAGACAGACAGACAGACAGACAGACAGACAGACAGACGGACGTCTGTCTTCATTCTCCTCACAGTCAGGGTCAAAGGGCTGGGCTGCTAACCACAGATTTATATATCTCACTCAACCGACAGTACTGTCTAGATCGACTCCATAGACACACACCACACACAAACACACACACACACACACCAGATACACAACCACAGGCCCAGCCACCCAAAATCCCCTTAAATCCTCTCCCTATACAGAGGAGAGCAACAGAGACAACAGCACGGCTCCAGGCCTGTGCTGGATTAGCTCAGCACTCTCTGACAGCATCAGCCCAGCCCCAGAAACCCTCTCGCTGAAAAAAAACTGCATGTAACAGCCTCAAATGAAGATATTTCAAAACATATTTTGAGGTCAGTTATATTTAAAAAAAATATATATATATATATAATTTACCAGACACTCTTATCCAGCACAATTTACAGGAGCTAATTAAGATTAAGTGCGTGGCTCAAGGGCACATCAACATAGCCTTGTCGGCTTGAGGATTCAAACCAGCAACCTTGCAGTTACTGGCCGAACGCTCTTAACCAGTAGGCTACCAGGTTAGGAGGCAGGAAGGAAGATATTTAAAATTGAAAAGTATCTGTGACTTTATCTAAGTTCTGCGGTGAGTGGAAGTTATTTTACCTCTGCGAGGTTTTGAAGCAGGCTGGATGTTTCAGTCTCGTTCTCTTCCTGAGGGTAGAATTGGCAGGTCCACAAGCCTTATGCCTTCAAACTCCTTTTCCCTATTCAGTATTAGTGCGTATAGGAATTAGTGTTAGGAATGCCAGGAAAGTAAAAACCTCAATATCAAAGTTGTGTATTTGCGCCCGTGTGTGTCCCAGAGTGTGTCCCAGCGTGTGTGTGTGTCCCAGCGTGCGTGTCCCAGCGTGTGTGTGTGTCTGTGTCCCAGCTTGTGTGTGTGCCTGTGTCCTTATGTGCCTGTGTCCCTGAGTGTGTGTCACTGAGTGTGTGTGTGTGTGCCTGTGTCCTTATGTGCCTGTGTCACTGAGTGTGTGTCACTATGTGTGTCCCTGAGTGTGTGTCCCTGAGTGTGTGTCACTGAGTGTGTGTGTCCCTGAGTGTGTGTCACTGAGTGTGTGTGTCACTGAGTGTGTGTGTCCCTGAGTGTGTGTCACTGAGTGTGTGTCACTGAGTGTGTGTGTCCCTGAGTGTGTGTCACTGAGTGTGTGTGTGTGTGTGTGTTTGTGTACAAGACGATTCCAATGTCATCATTATATGGACTGCTGTGTCCCTTCCTCTGTTCTTAATAACACGTTGTTGTCTGTTGTCTATCTCTTCGTTCTCTCCTCTTACCACCAGACCTTGCAGTCTGTTTTCTACCACTTTCTCTATTTTATCTGCCATCTTTTTCACATGGTTGCAGTTTGCGTTAATTCCTACGACCCACATATGTAGAAGTGTAATCTCAGCGCAGATCTCACATCAGACAGGTATGTTACGGAGGAGTGTGTTTAAAGTTACAAGATTTATTAGTCGGATGTGTGTGTTTGGGAGGGGGGCTTGTGTGTGTGTTCCGGAAAGCCTCACAGAGCAGAGCGATCCTGTTTCTACCCCTGAGTGTATGTTCTCTCTCTCTCTCTCTCTCTCTCTCTCTCTCTCCATCTCTCTCTCTCTCTCTCTCTCTCTCTCTCTCTCTCTCTCTCTCTCTGGCAGAGGGCAGAATGATGGAGGGAGAAGAGGGAGGGAGGGAGGAGGGAGGGAGAGGGAGGGAGGGAGGGAGGGAGGAGGGAGGGAGGGAGGGATGGAGGGAGAGAAGGGGAGGGAGGGAGGGATGGAGGGAGGGAGGGAGGGAGGGAGGGAGGGAAGAGGGATGGATGGAGGGAGAAGATGTAGGGAGGGAGGGAGGGAGGGAGGGAGGGAGGGAGGGAGGGAGGGAGGGAGGGAGGGAGGGAGGGAGGGAGGGAGGGAGATGGAGGGAGGGGGAGGATGGAGGGAGGATGTAGGGAGGGAGGGAGGGAGGGAGGGAGGGAGGGAGGGAGGGAGGGAGGGAGAAGAGGGAGGGAGGGAGAAGAGGGAGGGAGGGAGAAGAGGGATGGATGGAGGGAGGGAGGGAGGTATGGAGGGAGGGAGAAGAGGGATGGATGGAGGGAGAAGATGTAGGGAGGGAGGGAGGGAGGGAGGGAGGGAGGGAGGGAGGGAGGGAGGGAGGGAGGGAGGGAGGGAGGGAGGGAGGGAGGGAGGGAGGGAGGGAGAGCTGAAGACGGAGGGAGGGAGGGAATGTCACAGATCCCCCCCACGGTACTACTGCTCATTCCATTCAGCAGGAAAGACCGAGCTATCGATCATCATAACGACAGTCCAGCATCGAGAGGACTGTCTCTCCAGATGGACAGCGTGCTGGCAACCATTCTGTGCTTGGAGTGGAATGTGCAGTCCCTCCAGTAACCAGCACTGGTCCCGGGAACCAGCCTCCCTTCCATCTGAACAGGCCCGTGGAATACCCCTCCTGTCCCTCCCGGAGCGCTTTGACGGCGCACCAAGTCTTCTGAAATACGACCTGTACCTCGCTAGCTATGCCGAGGCTTGCCACCGTCATCTCGCCACTGACCGGACGGGCCCTGGACTGGGGAGCCGCGTTCTGGGAAACGCCTCTTCCGCTCGGTGTTTCCCTGTGGAGGGCCGCCTCGGTGTTTGATGTCTGATGTTTGATTGGCTGTCGCCGGGAGATGATGGATTGCCACCGTCATCTCGGCCCTGGACTGGGGAGCCGCGGTCAGGGAAACGGTTGGACCTGAGGTCGAATCCTACGAGCGCTTCATCCTCCTCCATCCTTCCGCTCGGTGTTTGATCATCCTGTGGAGGGCCGACAGGAGGGTGAGCGTCTACTCTGACTACGCCAGGGATCTAAGGCCACCTCGGAGTTTGCCCTGGAGTTCCGGACCATCGTGGGCTCCACCGGATGGAACGAGTCGGCTCTGGTCATGTGAGGTACAGATGGAGTTAGCCTGTCGTGATGACAACCTGTCACTCGACCAGCTCATCAGCATGGCGATTCGTTTGGACATTCTCCTGCGGTCTCGACGAAGACCTGAGCAGAATCCGGAGTCCATGGCTACTCATGCTCCATGGCCAGACCAGATGGAGGTGGGTTCTGCACGTTTTGCCCGAGGAATCTTTTTCTCAAAGACCAGGCTACACGCCTCCTCATCGCCCCTGGGACTGTGCCATTGACCTGTTGTCTGATGCAGCCCTCCCGAGAGGACATGTCCATCCCCTCTCCTATGTGGAGACCGAGGCCATGGAGACCTATGTACAGGAGAGCCTCCAGCAGACATTTATCCGCCCCTCTACGTCACCATCCTCCTCAAGCTTTTTTTTTTTGTTATTAAAGATGGGAACTACGCCCATGCATTGATTATCAAACTCTCGAATAAAGCAACCGTCAAGTTCAGCTATCCTTTAACCCTCATCCCAACCATCATTGAAGAAATGCACGGGGCGCAGTACTTCACGAAACTAGACTTGAGGAGCGCCTTCAACCTTGTGCGTATTCGTGCAGGTGATGAATTGAAAACGGCTTTTTCCACAACTACGGGCCATTGCGAGTGTCTCCTTTTGGCCTCTAATGCTCCTTCAGTCTTCCAAAGCTTTATTAGTTAATATAGACAACGTTTTGGTGTTTTCTGCTGACCGTGCCCAGCATGTTTCATTAGTTAGGTCTGTGCTGGGAAGACTGTTGGAGCATAATCTATATGTTAAACAAGAAAAGTGTTTGTTTTTCGATTGGTCTATGACTTTTTGGGGGCTACCTCATATCCATGGAGGGAGAGGAGCAACATGTCAGCGCAGACAGGTCATGACACATCCCCCAACTCCATGAAAGCAGTCTAGTGAATCCTGGGGTTCGCCAACTATGTTCAGTGTTCAGTGTTTCATTCGAGGCTCCAGCACCTCTTACCTCCCTGCTCAGAGGAGGTCACCAGAGTCTTCGTTGGACGGCGGAGGCGGAGAGGGCGATCGAGACGCTTCACCACTGCTCCTGTGAAAGCACATCTCGACCCCTCACTTCCCTTCATGGTCGAGGTGGATGCCTCTGAAGTTGAAGTCAGGGCAGTGCTGTCCCAGCGCACCGGAACAAGTCTGCGTCTTGCGTCTTCTACACCAAGCAGCTGAGACCCGCCCAGAGGAACTATGACATCGGGGATCGGTAACACTTGGCGGTCAAGAAGGCTCTGAAGGCGTGGAGGCACTGGCTGGAGGGGTCCAAACACCCTTTCCTGGTGTCGACGGACTTCCGCAACACCTCCCTCATGGAAAGCTCCTCGCCGGTTCCACAAAGACCCTGGTCTCACCTCTCGGGGAGCTTTGTCATTGACCCCCCTCTCCCAAGGGAAAAACACCATTGTAGTTGTTGTGGACTGGTTTTTCCAATGCTTGTCACCTGCTTCCTCTGCCTGGGCGGCCATGTAAACAGCGGAGGCTCTTTTTACGTATGTCTTCCGGCACTACGGGATCCCGGAGGACATTGTGTCCGACCGTGGCCCTCAGTTCACCACACACGTATGGAAAGCATTCATGGAATGCCTGGTGATCACGGTAAGTCTCACCTCCGCATAACATCCTCAAACTATTGGGCAGGTGGAGAGGGTCAATCAGGAGGTGGGTAGGTTCCTGAGGTGTTACTGTCAGGACTAGCAGGGGAGTGGGCGGATGATCTACCTTGGCCTGAGTACGAGCAGAACTCCCTCCGTCAATCCTCCACTAACCTCACTCCTTTCCAGTGAGTGTTGGGATATCAGCCGGCCCTGGCACCTTGGCAACCGAGGCCCCTGCGGTGGACGAGTGGTTTCAGCACGCCAAGGAGACCTGGAAATCTGCGCACACTCGTCTCCAGTGGGCCGTTCGTTGGAAAAAGGATCAGGCCGACCGCCACTGCAGTGAGGCGCCTGTCTTTTCTCCAGGCGACCGGGTCTGCTTCTCTACCTGGAACCTGCCCCTCCTCCTGCCCTGCTTGAGGCAGGAAGCTCAGCCCACGATTTGTGGGGCTGTTTGAAGTCCTGAGGAGGGATTACTGCATTAACCTGACTTTTCATGTGTCTCTCCTCAGCTAAGTGGTGCCTGGTCCCCTCACTGAGGTTGGACCCAGTAACACTCTGCCTCCTCCTCTGGACATCGCGGGAGGTCTGGTGTACTCGGTCTGGGAAGTGCTTGGATTCGAGGCGTCGGGCGGGTCGTCTCCAGTACCTCATCAACTAGGAGGGGTAAGGGCCAGAGGAGCGAGGCTGGGTTCCTGTGGTGGGCATCCTGGATGCTTCGATGACCTGGGATATACACTGTCGGCTCCCCTGACTGACCCACAGCGCGTCCCTGTGGTCGTCCCCCGAGGCCGATGTCATCACTCTGCTGGTGGTGCAGTGGGTCAGGGGGTACTGTCATGGATTCCCCCGGTACTGCCGCTCTGGACATCTGGACGTCTACTGAACTGGATTCGTTACCACCAACCCCGGACTGCCTTATCTCATCACACCTGGTTCGCATTCCCCCTGATTAGTATGTTATGTGTGCCCTCTGTTCCCCATTGTCCTTGTTAGTTATTGTCCGTTTGTCTTGTGAGTATCTGTGCTTTGTTGTTTCGTGTTGTGTGCTACGTGTTATTGTGCACTTGGTATTACGGGTCCCTTGTATTATTTAGAGGTTTAAACCTCGCTCTTTTGTTTGGGTTACATCCCTGTGTATTTTAAATACGTGGATGTTTTGGGCTTCATTCCCATGCCTTTTTCATAAAACGTTGTATTTTGGGTGGAGTAATAAAAAAAACGATTACGTATTCCTGCGCCTGTCTCTGATCATTAATCAACATGACAGGGAGGGAGAAAAAGGAGGGAGGGAGAAGAGAGAGGGAGAAGGGAGAAAATGGAGGGAGGGAGAAGAGGGAGGGAGGGATGAGGGAGAAGAGAAAGGGAGGGAGGGATATGAGGGAGGGATGGAGAAGAGGGAGGGAGAAGAGAGAGATGGAGGGATGGAAGGATGAGGGAGAAGAGGAAGGGAGGGAGGGATAAGACAGAGACATGGAAGGAGGACAGGTTGTGAGGGATGAACCACCAGAGATTTCCTCCAACCCAAACAGAACCAGAGATGTTTTCCATATTGTTATCACCTATCCAGTCCACACAATTTTTAAACCTTCATTTATCCAGGCAAGTCAATTAAGAACAAATTCCTATTAACAATATGGCAGGACAAGACAGACGCCACAAAACATAATGGAACACGGACCTTTAACAAACACAAAAGTTAACAACACAGAACAGTTAGAGCTCAATGAGAACAGGCGTCACACCACAGAACAGTTAGAGCACCAACATCATGCTGTGACAGAGGACAGGGACAACATGATCTGTAAGGTAACTGTCTGCAGGGAAGTCAGGCGCAGGAGAGCAGAATTGGGTCCTTTATAATGGCGAACAGACACACGGCACTAAGAAACAATAAACAATAAACAATAAACAAATATGTGTTGACATAACCTGGCGAAAACCAGTCTGACATGCACATAGACGTAACAACAAACAATTCCACACACAGACATGGGGGGAACAGGCGGTTAAATACACATCAAATAATGAGGCAATGTAAACCAGGTGTTCGGGAAAAAACAAGACAAAACAAATGGAAAATGGAAAGTGGATCGGCCATGGCTAGAAGACCGATGACGCCGACCGCGGAACGCCACCCGAACAAGGAGAGGGACCGACTTTGGTGGAAGTCGTGACAATACCAGAGATCAACAGTAAATCATGCTGTGACAGAGGACAGAGACAACATTACCAGAGATCAACAGTAAATCATGCTGTGACAGAGGACAGAGACAACAATACCAGAGATCAACAGTAAATCATGCTGTGACAGAGGACAGAGACAACATTACCAGAGATCAACAGTAAATCATGCTGTGACAGAGGACAGAGACAACATTACCAGAGATCAACAGTAAATCATGCTGTGACAGAGAACAGGGAAAACAAGTCAAAGTTACAATAATCAAGTCAAAGTTACAATCACCAAGTCCTAGTCACAATAAACAAGTCCTAGTCACAATAATCAAGTCCTAGTCACAATAATCAAGTCCTAGTTACAATCATCAAGTCCTAGTCACAATAATCAAGTCCTAGTTACAATCATCAAGTCCTAGTCACAACCATCATTGCTATGTTTACAACCAAGTGCTGCAAATTTGACTCTGTGCTTATTTTTTTTCTCATTTCTATTATCAGTCAATTCTGAGGTAACAAAACTGGGCTTTGTTTTAAGGGCTTAGGCTCTGAAACCAATACGGAGAGAGTGGTGGCATGAATCAGTGTTGTGTTCACTCTGTCTATTAAATGTTTCTCTATCTCTCTCTCTCTCTCTATACGTTGGACAAGGCTCAGTTATCCCTGGCCCCCCCAGGTTTGCTCTGGTACCACTAAATGATGATCATATTACCTGGAGTTCTCCCAATGTTTCTCTTGACTACGTGGCCTTACATTCTTCTGCTTCCTACTACACACCAATTATCAGATTAGACAGGGCTTTAGAGACTGTTTGGTTTTCACAACCCTGGATGAGAGCTTAACATTAGGAGATTTCCTCATGGAGAGAAACACAACTACTCTATCAGCAGGTTGGTTGGACACCCACTCACTGGTGTCTGGAACTAGGGTGACTCCTGTCAGGTAAACATCTGGTGTCTGGAACTAGGGTGACTCCTGTCAGGTAAACATCTGGTGTCTGGAACTAGGGTGACTCCTGTCAGGTAAACATCTGGTGTCTGGAACTAGGGTGACTCCTGTCAGGTAAACATCTGGTGTCTGGAACTAGGGTGACTCCTGTCAGGTAAACATCTGGTGTCTGGAACTAGGGTGACTCTTGTCAGGTAAACATCTGGTGTCTGGGACTAGGGTGACTCCTGTCAGGTAAACATCTGGTGTCTGGGACTAGGGTGACTCCTGTCAGGTAAACATCTGGTGTCTGGAACTAGGGTGACTCCAGGGGGGGGAAACAACATACAGTCTAGTGAACAACAGGTTAGGTTAGCAGGTTGGACCCACTGTTGCCTGGGTGGTGTGGTCTGCCAGGACATCAACAACATACAGTCTAGTGAACAACAGGTTAGGTTAGCAGGTTGCAGACCCACTGGTGCCTGGGCCGTGTGGTATGCCAGGACATCAACAACATAACAACATACAGTCTAGTGAACAACAGGTTAGGTTAGCAGGTTGGACCACTGGTGCCTGGGTGGTGTGGTCTGCCAGGACATTAACAACATAACAACATACAGTCTAGTAAACAGTGGGGCTCCATTTGGACTGATAGAGTGACGTAGGCTACTTGACCTGAACCTTGACCTGAACCTTGACCTAACCTTGGCCTAAACCTTGGCCTAAACCTTGGCCTAACCTTGACCTGAACCTTGGCCTGATCCTTACCCTGAACCTTCACCTGAACCTTGACATTGACCTGTACCTTGACCTAACCTTGACCTAACCTTGATCTGAACCTTGGCCTAAACCGTGACCTAACCTTGACCTGAACCTTGGCCTAAACCTTGGCCTAAACCTTGACCTGAACAGTGACCTAACCTTGACCTGAACCTTGGCCTAAACCTTGCCCTAAACCTTGACCTGAACCGTGACCTAAACCTTGACCTGAACCTTGACCTGAACCGTGACCTAAACCTTGACCTGAACCTTGAACTAACCTTTTTTCTCTTTGGGAAGCATAGTAACTTCCTCCAGCAGACTGAGTTTAAAAAAAAACTTCTTTATTGACACAGGGTTGTAATGTTCTCATCCTGCCGTGATGCTAGCTCAGTGTTGGGGGGCTGCTGCTGTGTGTCTGCAGTATAGCAGTGAGCTAGCTCAGTGTTGGGGGGCTGCTGCTGTGTGTCTGCAGTATAGCAGTGAGCTAGCTCAGTGTTGGGAGGCTGCTGCTGTGTGTCTGCAGTATAGCAGTGAGCTAGCTCAGTGTTGGGGGCTGCTGCTGTGTGTCTGCAGTATAGCAGTGAGCTAGCTCAGTGTTGGGGGCTGCTGCTGTGTGTCTGCAGTATAGCAGTGAGCTAGCTCAGTGTTGGGGGCTGCTGCTGTGTGTCTGCAGTATAGCAGTGAGCTAGCTCAGTGTTGGGAGGCTGATGCTGTGTGTCTGCAGTATAGCAGTGAGCTAGCTCAGTGTTGGGAGGCTGCTGCTGTGTGTCTGCAGTATAGCAGTGAGCTAGCTCAGTGTTGGGGGCTGCTGCTGTGTGTCTGCAGTATAGCAGTGAGCTAGCTCAGTGTTGGGGGCTGCTGCTGTGTGTCTGCAGTATAGCAGTGAGCTAGCTCAGTGTTGGGAGGCTGATGCTGTGTGTCTGCAGTATAGCAGTGAGCTAGCTCAGTGTTGGGAGGCTGATGCTGTGTGTCTGCAGTATAGCAGTGAGCTAGCTCAGTGTTGGGAGGCTGATGCTGTGTGTCTGCAGTATAGCAGTGAGCTAGCTCAGTGTTGGGAGGCTGATGCTGTGTGTCTGCAGTATAGCAGTGAGCTAGCTCAGTGTTGGGAGGCTGATGCTGTGTGTCTGCAGTATAGCAGTGAGCTAGCTCAGTGTTGGGGGCTGCTGCTGTGTGTCTGCAGTATAGCAGTGAGCTAGCTCAGTGTTGGGAGGCTGATGCTGTGTGTCTGCAGTATAGCAGTGAGCTAGCTCAGTGTTGGGAGGCTGATGCTGTGTGTCTGCAGTATAGCAGTGAGCTAGCTCAGTGTTGGGGGCTGCTGCTGTGTGTCTGCAGTATAGCAGTGAGCTAGCTCAGTGTTGGGAGGCTGCTGCTGTGTGTCTGCAGTATAGCAGTGAGCTAGCTCAGTGTTGGGAGGCTGCTGCTGTGTGTCTGCAGTATAGCAGTGAGCTAGCTCAGTGTTGGGAGGCTGATGCTGTGTGTCTGCAGTATAGCAGTGAGCTAGCTCAGTGTTGGGAGGCTGATGCTGTGTGTCTGCAGTATAGCAGTGAGCTAGCTCAGTGTTGGGAGGCTGATGCTGTGTGTCTGCAGTATAGCAGTGAGCTAGCTCAGTGTTGGGGGGCTGCTGCTGTGTGTCTGCAGTATAGCAGTGAGCTAGCTCAGTGTTGGGAGGCTGATGCTGTGTGTCTGCAGTATAGCAGTGAGCTAGCTCAGTGTTGGGAGGCTGCTGCTGTGTGTCTGCAGTATAGCAGTGAGCTAGCTCAGTGTTGGGAGGCTGCTGCTGTGTGTCTGCAGTATAGCAGTGAGCTAGCTCAGTGTTGGGAGGCTGATGCTGTGTGTCTGCAGTATAGCAGTGAGCTAGCTCAGTGTTGGGAGGCTGATGCTGTGTGTCTGCAGTATAGCAGTGAGCTAGCTCAGTGTTGGGAGGCTGATGCTGTGTGTCTGCAGTATAGCAGTGAGCTAGCTCAGTGTTGGGAGGCTGAAGCTGTGTGTCTGCAGTATAGCAGTGATGCTAGCTCAGTGTTGGGAGGCTGAAGCTGTGAAAGGTAGAAATCTGTGTGTCTTGCTTCACACAGCTTAGGTAGTCGATCCCGGATATAATGCCAGAAGTGATGAGTCATTCTGCTGCTTTTGTTCAAAACCCCTCTCTCTCCCTGGCTCTCTCTCCCTGTCTCCCTGGCTCTCTCTCCCTGTCTCTCTCTCCCTGTCTCCCTGGCTCTCTCTCCCTGGCTCTCTCTCCCTGTCTCCCTGTCTCCTGTCTCCCCCTGGCTCTCTCCCTGTCTCCTGGCTCTCTCTCCCTGTCTCCCTGTCTCTCTCTCTCCCTGGCTCTCTCTCCCCTGGCTCTCTCTCCCTGTCTCCTGTCTCTCTCTCCCTGGCTCTCTCTCCCTGTCTCTCTGGCTCCTGTCTCCCTGGCTCTCTCTCCCTGTCTCCCTGTCTCTCTCCCCTGGCTCTCTCTCCCTGGCTCTCTCTCCCTGGCTCTCTCTCCCTGTCTCTCTCTCCCTGGCTCTCTCTCCCTGTCTCCCTGGCTCTCTCTCCCTGGCTCTCTCTCCCTGTCTCTCTCTCCCTGTCTCTCTCTCCCTGGCTCTCTCTCCCTGTCTCCCTGGCTCTCTCTCCCTGTCTCTCTCTCCCTGTCCCTCTTTCACTGGCTCTCTCTCCCTGTCTCTCTCTCCCTGTCTCCCTGGCTCTCTCCCTGTCTCCCTGGCTCTCTCTCCCTGGCTCTCTCTACCTGTCTCTCTCTCCCTGGCTCTCTCTCCCTGTCTCTCTCTCCCTGGCTCTCTCTCCCTGTCTCCCTGTCTCTCTCTCCCTGGCTCTCTCTCCCTGTCTCTCTCTCCCTGGCTCTTCTCCCTGTCTCTCTCTCCCTGGCTCTCTCTCCCTGTCTCTCTCTCCCTGGCTCTCTCTCCCTGTCTCCCTGTCTCTCTCTCCCTGGCTCTCTCTCCCTGTCTCTCTCTCCCCAGGTGGCTCTCTCTCCCTGTCTTCTCTCCCTGGCTCTTCTCCCTGTCTCTCTCTCCCTGGCTCTTTGATACTCTGGCTCTCTCTGACCTGGCTCTCTCTCCCTTTCTCTCTCTCCCTGGCTCTCTCTCCGGCTCTTTCTCTCTGGCTCAGGTGATGGCTCTCTCTCCCTGTCTCTCTCTCCCAGGGCTCTTCTCCCTGTCTCTCTCTCCCTGGCTCTCTCTCCCTGTCTCTCTCTCCTTGGCTCTCTTTCCCTGGCTCTCTCTCCCTGGCTCTCTCTCCCTGTCTCTCTCTCTCTGGCTCTCTCTCCCTGGCTCTCTCTCCCTGGCTCTCTCTCCCTCTTTGGTAGTATACTGTACTGTTGTATCAAACCCTTCTCTCTACAGAGAGAACAGCCAGGTGATTTGATACAGAGAGAACAGCCAGGTGATTTGATACAGAGAGAACAGCCAGGTGATTTGATACAGAGAGAAAAGCCAGGTGATGTGATACAGAGAGAACAGCCAGGTGATTTGATACAGAGAGAACAGCCAGGTGATTTGATACAGAGAGAACAGCCAGGTGGTTTGATACAGAGATACAGAGAGAACAGCCAGGTGGTTTGATACAGAGAGAACAGCCAGGTGATTTGATACAGAGATACAGAGAGAACAGCCAGGTGATTTGATACAGAGATACAGAGAGAACAGCCAGGTGATTTGATACAGAGAGAACAGCCAGGTGATTTGATACAGAGAGAACAGCCAGGTGGTTTGATACAGAGAGAACAGCCAGGGGGTTTGATACAGAGAGAACAGCCAGGTGATTTGATACAGAGAGAACAGCCAGGGGGTTGATATAGAGAGAACAGCCAGGTGGTTTGATACAGAGAGAACAGCCAGGTGATGTGATACAGAGAGAACAGCCAGGTGATTTGATACAGAGAGAACAGCCAGGTGATTTGATACAGAGAGAACAGCCAGGTGATTTGATACAGAGAGAACAGCCAGGTGGTTTGATACAGAGAGAACAGCCAGGTGGTTTGATACAGAGAGAACAGCCAGGTGATTTGATACAGAGAGAACAGCCAGGTGGTTTGATACAGAGAGAACAGCCAGGTGATTTGATACAGAGAGAACAGCCAGGTGATTTGATACAGAGAGAACAGCCAGGTGATTTGATACAGAGAGAACAGCCAGGTGATGTGATACAGAGAGAACAGCCAGGGGGTTTGATACAGAGATACAGAGAGAACAGCCAGGTGATTTGATACAGAGAGAACAGCCAGGTGATTTGATACAGAGAGAACAGCCAGGTGATTTGATACAGAGAGAACAGCCAGGGGGTTTGATACAGAGAGAACAGCCAGGCGGTTTGATACAGAGATACAGAGAGAACAGCCAGGTGATGTGATACAGAGAGAACAGCCAGCGGGTTTGATACAGAGAGAACAGCCAGGTGTAGAGGTCCTGGATGGCAGGCAGCTTAGCCCCAGTGATGTACTGGGCCGTACACACTACCCTCTGTAGTGCCTTGGGTTAGGAGGCTTAGCAAGTCCCGACAGACTCTGGTTGAGCAGTTTCCTGATTGCTTTTTTCCTTTATACAGCTGACTGAGCATCCGTCTGTGTTGGTAAATAAACAGCCACGAAAAATATAGATGAAAACTCTCCCGGAAAATAGTGTGAGGCGTACAGCTTATCATGAGATACTCGACTTCAGGCAAGCAAAAGTCTAGAGACTTCCTTAGATTTTCTTGCATCAGCTTGTTTACCAGAGTGTGCTGTTCTAGACGCAACCTGAATGTCCATGTCGATTTTCAGCCACAATTCGGTGAAACATAAGATGTTACAGTTTTTGATATCCACTTGGTAGAATATTTGTGATTGTAATAATTTATTTATTTATTTATTATAATTTATTGTCCATTGATTTAAATTAATTAATTAATTGATTGTACTTTGGCAAGTAATACTGATGGTACAGGAATATTTTGTCCTTTTCTCTTGCCAATTACAGGGATTTCGGTGTCTGAAGTACATCCTGCTGGTTGAAGAAGAAAAAAAAATCTTGTCTTGTCGTTGGTGATCTCTCTCTCTTACCCAGCATTGTGATCTCTCTCTGTCTCTCCTGGTCGCTGTCCTGCCAGAAGCTCTTTTTTTTACCATAAGAGGTGACAGAAACATTATGTACAAAATACGTTACAAATAAGAAAGAAAAAACACATCATTTAGTAAACAAGTAAGCTGCCGGACG